>NW_020536999.1:89939342-89963308 GCF_003426905.1 Ctenocephalides felis
ACTTCCATCTGCTTTGGAAGTAAATTTTGGAGTACATCAAGTGCTGCATCATAATCGCCTTTTTCGTACAATGCAACCCCTTTCCAACCTATAGTACGCATGGTATCGACATGGTTTTTGCCAAGAGCATCTTCTTTATTTTTAATCAAAATATTCAAATTCTTGAAGAGCTTCGTCATATTTTTCACATTCTATTAAAATGTCCGCTATGTCCTTTCTAGTACGTAGAGTATCAGAATGATGCTTTCCCAAACTTCTTTCTTGATCTCTCAATTTTCTTCTATGGGAATCAAGTACTTGAAGATAGTATTTTAATCCTTCACTACGATCACCTGCACGATTATAAATTTCACCCAAACACTGTTTAGTATGCAACGTAAGAGGATGATTTGATCCCAATCAGTTTCACGCAATTTAAATAATCTTGAAAAATATTTTTGACTTTATCATACTCTAATAAAATTAGTAGTGCTTTCATTATGCCACCCTCAATATCAATCAATTCTACATCACTATGAGTTATATTTTCCATACTCCTTAATATTGTACAGGCATCTCGATGTCTTCTGGATTTGTTGAATTCCATTCCAATCAAAATGACAAGTTGTAAATGTTGTTGGACGATCCTGTTATACTTTATGGAATAATTCCAAACTAAACACGGCTGATCAATATTTTTAAAATTCAAATCTATTGATAGAAATAAATTCAAACCTTGTTTTAAAACCTCTTCTTCTTTTTCATCCTTTTGTAAGTTCGATCTAATCACTTGCTGCACCAATCTGTGGACATTGACTTTCCCTTCATGTGAATTTATCATCGAAAACTGTTTCAACAATTCAATGGCCATGCCCAATTCATTTTTATCATTGAATAATGGCAAAAATAAATGCACGGGAACATTGTCGGGTCCCATGTAAGATAAAAGATTTAAAACTTCTATTGCTTTGTCTCCATTGTCTTTCATTTTATTGCATAAATTGAAACATTCCAAGTCACCAGAACTGTTTTAGAGTAAGTATTCTCGTTATCTGCAGGAAATTCGAAACCAAGCAGTTCATTTGTCTTCTTTTCAAATTTTTGCAAATAATCAAAAACAGTAAATTGTTCTTCGATATTCTTCAGGTAATCGTGCATTTTTATGTACGCAACTGCTTGTTGAAGTGCCAAAGGCAAATATTGCAACTTTTGTGATAACTTTTCGGCATTCTTTATTTCTAAATCATTATCTAACTCCAGTGACTTTGAATAAATCTGATGATTCTTTTCCGTGAATACATCCAAGACTAATCTTTTCAATTTTTTTGGCCATTTTGTTGCGTGAAGTTATTAAAATGTGAGGCGTATTTAAATTTTCAGGAATGAAGGAAGAAATTGCTCAATACCATATTTTTGTTCTTTGTATATTTCGGCATTATCAAAAACAAATAGGCTTTATACCGCGGGAGAAAAGTCGTACACATCCTACTATAGTTGAATCTCCTTAGGGCTGTTATCAATTGTTTGATTTTAAATCGGAGTTTATCAGTAGCCAATCTCTTAAAAGAATCTTGAAGAGACTCTTTTGTCTCAGCATTTATCCATACAATTTTATTATCAAATATTTTGCTGTGACTTGATAATATATTTCTGGTCAATTCTGTTTTTCCGACTCCTCCAAGACCACTTATGCAAACTATCTTATTTTTCTTAAGTGATTCGTGCAAAGTATCCAACATTTCCGTTCTTCCTGTAAAAGAGTTGATAGGATCCCGCACACCGAACAGGATCGAAATACCCTTTCTGGCTTCATCAAAAAAAGATTTGCAATCTTCACATGAAATATATTTATTGCTTTCTCTATCCTTCACAAAATCCAACAATAAGTTTTGAAGTTTGCAATACACAGTTTTAGCCATCTCCATGTCAAATTTTTCTTCTTCACCAATTTCTCTTTTTATAATGTCCTGCATTTCTTTTTCATTTGGCTGATTTACTGCAAAAATTAAATGATCTAGAAATTCTTCTATTTCTTCATTAGTATAACATGTACTTTCATATTCTTCTATTTTACTTTTTAATGAAAAAACTATGTTTCCTTTGCAAAACCTATATCGTTTATGTTCCTTTTCCGTATTACTCTCCATTTTCAACATTCTATCCTCATCTAGTATTTCATCGATTTCTATATTGTTTTGGTTCAAATTGTTAACATCAAAATCAATATTAGTACAGATGATGACATCTTTGATCACTCCATCTTGAAACATTTTTTCTTCCTTTATCTCGTGATAAGATTTGCAATATTTTATTAGACTAAAGTCATTTGTTTTATTCGCCATCAAATCACGTGAGGTGATTTTTTTCGTACCTTCTTTATTCAGGTGTTTGGCTTGCAGAAGTCTGTAATACTTTTTACCACCTTCTTTATATTCAAACAAAAGATCATCAAATTTGCCCGCTTCTTCTACTTCTGTACCCAATCTAAAATCATAATTAAAGAAAGTGGCTCGACATAGGAAGAGCATGAGTAGTTTTATTTGGTACATGTTCCCGTGAAGTGCATTACCACATGGCTTAGGTTTTTTACCGTTTTTGCCCCCAGAAGTTGAAGGATTTGAAGAGCTTCTATAATTTTCGACATCAGCCCCTGCTTGAAGGTATTCACTTTTATTCATTTTCTTTATTAATGGAAAACTTGAAACACCATTAATCAAACTATAGAATGATATCTAGCACTTGATGTTTTGATTTTTACCAACAACGCTATCACTGATAACCCACTCGCGACAATTGAATTGATATTGAAGATATCGCACAGATATGATAAATCAAATTATAGCACGCAATTTAATTCGAAATCGTTTCTTGTTGCTAATTTTTACATTATTGTATGTATTATTAAAAAAATCTCTAAACTATTAAGACACTAACTGGAAACGAATCACAAAATTACCTATTTATTTTATAGAATAAGCACTCTATTTTTTTCGCGAAAATCAATACCGAATCGGTCTAGAAATGATTTAAATTTATGTATTAAAAGCAAAAAAATAATTTACAGTTTTTAACTATACTTGGTTATTCCGTTTTCACATCAAAAAACCTATTTACACACTTGATTTGTTGACGCAATATAAACTCTTGGAACACTGATAAACGAATGAGACTGCACAATTTTCAATAAAACATTCATTTCAAAACGGATGTGATTCACACTTTTGGAAGTGTTGCCCGATTTGCTATTTAAGATTGCACGCAAAAACTAGTGGTGTATGGCATCGTGTCTTAAAGCAAATTGCTGGAACTTCCCGCAGCGTAACGAAATGTTCGAGTAATATTAAATGCTTTCAAGTAGATTATTATAAATACTGTTACATTGTCTAATATTTATAAAATTATACTAGTTGGTATTGGTATTTTGTCTTGCGGCAAGTTACATGAACTTTCCGATATGTGTAAATAATCGACTTAATCAATAAAATATAAATTAAGTTATGATTGATTAAAAGTATTCCGAGTGGATTTATTACACCTAATTGAAAACGAACGAACACTCTATCGTTATACCAAGCAAATCGTCTAATTTTAATTTTAACAAACGTTAAAAAACTACTCATTTTCTCAAACTTTGATAATTTTTTAAAATTGAACTACTTGTCGCAAGGCCGTAATATTTCAGTAAGTTCTATAAGACCATGATATATATAACCAAAGAAAGTTCCATAAAAATCGGCTACAATTTTTGTTTCAACAGTTAATTACAAGAAAACGGCTCGGTAGATTTTCACCTAAAACTAATCAGTATCATTCCCAACTAATATCTTTCGAACAGTTTTTGATTTTGTTAAATCGATTCGGTTGTATGAGCTTAAATGAGGGCAAAAGTTTAACATTTTTTTCAAAACTATAAAGAAACGGCTCGGTCGATCGTCGCACAAAACGATAGTCCTCATTGAGATACATCAAATGCCTTTTAAATTTCTGAAATCGGTTCAGGCGTTTTTGAGAAAACGTCGATGAAAGGTCTAATTTTTACATATACCAAAAAAGCGATACCAATTTTAGCAAACTTTGACGAATTTTTAAAGCTAAACGAGTTGTCGTAGGGCGGTAATATTTTTGTATGATCTAGAAGACTATATGGTATCTACCCTCAAAAAAATAATAAGAAAAATCGTCAAAAATTTTTTTTTAACAATTTATTACAAGAAAACGGCCCGACCGATCTGTACCAAAAACTAATCAGCATGATTCCCAACCAATATCATTCAAACGGTTTTTGAATTTTTAAAATCGATTCAGAATTGCGGGCTAAAACGTGGACGAAATGTTTTCACTTTTCTGCTATTTATAAAGAAACTGCTAAACCGATCGTCGCACAAAACTGACAAACAATAGTCCTCATTGAGATACATCGAATGGTTTTCAAATTTTTGAAATCGGTCCAGCCGTTTTTGGAGAAAACGTCGATTTATGGCAAAAAATCTGTTCACACACACACATACTTTTTCCAAATTTCGATTCAGAATGACTTGAAACGTCGAGAAAACATAAAATTAGCGAAGCAGTTTTTTTATGAAAACATAAACTTCTCCTTCGGGAAGTTAAATATCGTATTCTCATTTATTTACATATTATGCACCATATGCCCGAAACGGTCTCCCTATCAATATAATCTAATGTTTTTAGAAATGTTAAAGCCCAAAATGTTCATAAACCTTTGAAACTTCTTAATTCTAAAGGAAAAGGTTTTGCCGATCGACTCGCTAAATTAATCAATTTGTGTCTTTATATATAGAGTTTCATCAAATAATTTTTAAATTTCTAAAATCTGATATATTTTAAATGATATATCCAACAATATTTTTTCCAGTTTCAGTATCAAACGATTTAGAATGACTTGAAACTCGAATTTAAATAATTGGATTTTCAGGTGAAAAGCTTCTCATCATGAAATTAATAATAACAGTTTCATATTGTTAATTATATATATTCAACAATATTTCAGTTTAACAAAATAAACCATAGTTTTACCAATTTGATGTCAAACCATTCAGAATGACTTGAAACATGAAATTAGCAAATAGAATTTTCTGGTGGAAACACAAACTTCTCCGGGAAATTAATAATAACAATATGGTATTCTTAATGATATATTTAACTTAACTTTAAATACACCATAATTTTCCCAATTTCGATGTCAAACGATTCAGAATGATTTGAAACATAGAATCGATTCTTAATCATCTAAATTATCTATGAGCATATATAAATGGATTTTTAAAGGTACAACAAAGCTATTTCCAAAAATATTTTTACATTTTTGTAATTCAAATATATTCAAAGACCTGCAATTATCTAAATCATTGTCTTCAGCCAGGTGTAGCAGTACTAAGTGACCTAGTCTTATTTTTTTAATTTTTTTATTATTACAGTTATTATACATATTTACAAACATCATTTTTTTATCGTGGTAAAAGTTTCGAATTTTGCACCAGGTACTGCAAATGCAAGAATGCACATTTTTTTTGTTTTCATTTTAAGGTTTCATTGTTTTTATTTTTCATTGTGCAGAGTCACATCAAATGGTTCTTGAAGCATATGGTCATCATGGAGCAACATGCAAAAGATGGTTGCAACGACTCAGAAATAATGATTTTGGTTTGAGAAATGACGAACGTGGAAGACCATCAAAAAAGTCTGGAGACGAATTGCTAGCTATATTAGATGAAGATAACTTTGTCCCAAAAGCAAACGGCAAAAATATTAAATGTTGCTCAGACAGCAATTTCTTACCATGGAGAAACACTAAAAGGCCGGAAAATGGGTACCACAAAAATTGAATGAAAGGCAGATAAAAAGCCGAAAAAATACTTGTGAAATTTTGCTTCAAAAACACCAAGTAAAATCTTTTTCAACAAAGAAAAATCACGAGTTAATCCGGGACAACCTTAAACATCAACTGCAAAGCCAGATCGAATCAGCAAGAAGACAATGCTATGTGTATTTGGTGGAACCAAAGTGGCGTGGTTTATAATGAGTTGAGACAGTTGATCAATTTGAACCATACGATCCAAAATCGACCAGAATGTGTCCAAAAGACGCGCCAAGGTAATTTTGATCCACGCGTGGATCAAAATTACCTTGGCGCCTCTATGTACAAGTGTATTATCGCGATAATACACTTGTACATAAAGCAAAACCACCTGAAAAGAAAAGGGTGAATGGGAAGTGGTATAATAAAAAATGATTCCTTAAAATTACTCAGTTTATTTTAAATGTTACTTGTTTCACGGTTCAGCAAGAAGAGAATTATTTTACATAGTTTTAACATAAACAAAAATATAAGATGGCGGATGCCTAGTTGAGTAGAGGGACACTATTGCCAACATTACTTATAGTAATGTCGGGACATTTGAATTACAATATATAACATTACACAAAAATGTGTCAAACAATTTTGTACAGGAAGAATGATAACATTCTAGATCCTCCCCCCACGAAGTAATGCCTGACGGTTTTAGTCGGTATTATACTCAGGCGGTATTGAGTCCGACATACCCAGACAAAAGACTAGTCTTGGATAAATGCATTTCCTTCTGGATGTAATCAAAAACCTTTGCTGGGAGTTGCTTATTCACCAGGCTTTGCTCCTTCTGAGTACCATATATTTTCATCAATGGGACACACATCAACTCAGCAGCACTTTGATTTCAAGAAGAAGTCAAAAATTGGGTGCTAAATTTTATCAAAAGACCAAAAATCCTTTTGGCGCGGTATGCACAAATTGACTGAATGATGGACAAAATTTGCGGCTAGCAATAGTTAATGATAATAAGTAGTAATCTGCCTGCAGACAGGTTCATGGTGTAAGAGCATCAGAAATCAATTATTCCCTTTCCCATCCTTATGTTTAGAGAGCGTCCATTGACCACGTGAGGTTTTTAGGGGGGGTTTGGCAAAAAATATCACGTGGGGGTGAGGTATAGTAAGATATCACGTGTATTTTTTTTTAAGTAAAACTTCTTTCGGCGCGACTAGAGTGTAAATCCGCACAAATGCAACGGAAGTCCGTTACGCCCGAACTGTTCGTTATTCGCTCTCGATGAGATCATTTCTATACGGGTCGATCGTGATTAGTCGTCGTGTATGTGAATAGAGTATCTGACGTTGTATGCGTACCGATATAAACAAGGAAATCGGCATAGATAAATAAACATTTTAGAGTTACATCGTAGTACAAATCTTGATTTAATGAAAAATGCCTGAATCAGAAGAATATTTTACCCTGTTTCTTGAAAATAATAAAACAAATTAAACATTTGGGCCGTGTACTAAACGTAAGTTTATTGATTAAAAATTGTTTATATAGTATTCGTAGTTTCTACAAATCTTTGAAGTTGTTAAAATGGAAAATTTTTTTTAGGCAAGACAGATATTACAGCTATTCAAAGAATGAGATGCGAAAATGTAAAAAAAATACAAGCAGACAATGAATGTATGTAAATTTTAATTACATGAAGTTCTTCAAACACAATTATATTAGAAAACAATATTTGTTTAGATGTTGATTAACATAATCCACTGTGTGAACGTTATTATAGAATTTATTAATCAGCAATTACTTCATTTCCTTAATGGAGGTTCATTTCTAAATGGTAATTACAATGATAAACCGATCATGTCATATTTGAAGTATGACTTAAATTACATTATTGTTTTTAAATATTATACATATTTTTATTGCGATTATAAATATATAATTTATAATTTATCATTATATAAATGTGTATAATGGTTGACACTAATAAATGTGTGTATCACGAGTGTTACCATATTACTAATAAACATTATTCAAAATTGTTATATGTTGTATTTATTTTTACTTAAATGCCAAATGTACAGTAAAAATAAGTTTTACTTCAATCGCATGTGAACTTTATGCGCACTCTTTTTCTTAACTGATTTTTTAAAAAAAGTTCAAACATTTTCAAAAAAAAAAAAACAAAAATGTTAGTTTTTTCTCGTAACTAAAAATACATGTGATGTTTGGTGAGGAAGAGGGGGTGATTTTGAATATCACCATGTATCATATCATCAAGGGGGAGGGGGGGTCTAAAAATCCTAAAAAACTTGCTCACATAATTAATGGACGCTCCCTTATTATTCCCAATGGCCAATATGCTGAATGAAATGTTTTTTCCCTTTCCCATTAGAAATTAGTGTTTATCCCCAAAAAACGATAACATACTGCTACACCTGTGCAGAACTTTATAGATATTATTGTGCAAAAGTTAAGCAAAATTGGATTTTGTGGGAAAAACATAAATTTCTACTTGAGGAAATTAATTACTTAAATTAAATAAATAACTAAAATGAACACTTTGATATTCTTAATAATATTTTTCCATGTATTTTACAAAAATACATCAACCTTACATATTCATGAAGTTGCTGAATTATCCAAAATTTCTTTATGTATCTCCATATGTTTCCTTAACCCGCTCGCTTTATTATATCCTTTACCACATAATTCACATTTATTAGGCTTCGTACTACCATGTGTTTTCATGTGCCTCTTCAAACTACTCGTCTGACTAAAAGCTTTCTTGCATATATCACATTTAGAAGCCCGTATTCCGGTATGCAGAATGACATGTTTTTTTAAACTAGCCTTCTCAGAAAAAGACTTATCACATATCTCACACACAAAAGGACGTTCTCCAGTATGAAGAATTGCATGTCTGGACAAACTACCAGGTGTAGTAAATTCTTTAGTGCATATATTGCATCTATAAAGTTTGATTTGTAAATGAGTAAGCTGGTGGGCTTCTAAATTTCTGCGCAGGGTGAATGCTCGAGGACATATTGGACATTTAAAAGGTCGTATACCAGTATGGGATAACAGATGTGTTCTTAAACTACTCATTTGTGTGTAAGTTCTGCTGCATGTTTCACATTTATAATTACGCTCTCCGGTATGGACTACCAAGTGTTTTGTTAAGTTTCCTGCAAACGCAAAGGCTCTAGGACATGTTTCACATTTATAAGGACGCAGTCCGTTGTGAATATTCATATGATCTTGTAAATGCTTAAGTGATAAGAAAGTTTTTTCACAAAGTTCACATTTGTGGGGACGTAGCCTGGTGTGCACTTTCATATGTTTGCGTAAACACAGTTCATTATCATATGATTTATTGCACATGTTGCACTGAAAAGCCAGTTCATCATTTTGCATTGTTATTAATTCTAAATTTGCAAATTTTTCATCAGGTTTCTCACAAGTTATTTGGTTTTGTGTAAAATGATTTGTTAAATATTCAGTTAAAGTGTTAGAGTGTGCAGTAACCATATGCTTACGCAAATTATCTTCGAGGCTGAATGATTTATCACACAACATACATTTGTGCAGTTTATCTGCATGGACACCCATATGCCGTTTTAAATGATTCGTTGTAGGAAAAGCTTTATCACAAACTGTACATTTGAAACACTCATCGGTGCGATGACAGGCCATATGCTTTTTAAAATTACCTGGTGATTTAAATACTCTATCACACGGTATACATTTGTGTTCCCCATTAGCATGTGTATTCAGGTGCTGTTTTAAATAACTCCGTTGACTGAATGCCTTTTTGCATATTTTGCATTCATAAGGTCGCTCTTCACTATGTGAAGACATATGTTTATGTAAATTGCCTATAAGATTAAATGATTTATCACATATGGTACATTTATGTACACGTGCATCAAAATGGATAACCAAGTGTTGTTTTAAATAACTTTGTTTAGCAAATATTTTATAACATATTTCACATTTAAAACATTGTAGTGATGTAGGTTGTTTAAGATTATTTGATGATAAAGACTTACCATGAGTAGCCTCGAGGTCTTGTGGTAATTCATCGTATGATTGTGATACCTCTTGCTTCAGTCTTTCATCTATTGTTACATCGGAAATAATAAAATTTTCTGAGTTATCTTCTGGATGCATTTCTTGTTTAATTTCATCTGTTATAACTACACTTGCATCATTATCTTCGTTTATAGAACTTTCTACGTGATCTTCTAAGTGCAATTCTGACTTAATATCATACAATAATTCTTCTTTTATAACAATATCTGCATCATTGGTTTCTTCTATTGAATAATCAATAGGTTCTGTTTTAATTACATGATTAATTTGTGGAAACTGATTTGTATCTTCAGACATTTTGAAAATGTTTCTTAAATCTATGTTATTAAAATCAATTCTGAAGTTGTTGTTTCACTAAAATTATTTTAATTCATAATAATATAATAAATAAAGATTATAACTAGCTTATATATTATTTATTACTACATTTTTCGTTATTTACATTTTTATTACAACTTTGTTTATGATTTATGTTGACATTGCAAATATCAAAACCGGGCAGGATAGCCAACACCTTCATTAATATGAAAAACATGGATAGCCAACACTTTCGTTGATACTATAAAAAACATGGATAGCCAATAAAGTTAAAAAAATTACTTCTCGACGTCTCTATTTTTGTTATATTATAAAATATTTATGATTATATTATTTTCCATATTTTTAATAATTTTATTACGAATTAAAAAGAAACTAGTGGTGTATGGCATCGTACCTTAAGGCAGATTGCTGGAACTTCCCGTACCGTAACGAAATTTTCGAGGAATATTAAATGTTTTCAAATAGATTATTATAAATAAATACTGTAACATTGTCTAATATTTATAAGAATTATATAAACTGAATTGCAAAGTTTAAAAAAAATGGGTTTAAATTATATTAGAATTTAAGTCAGAATTACAATTAAAATCTGAATTATTTTCTGAAAAAAAAATTGAAACAAATTCTTTTTTTGCAAAATCAATTATTTTGTTAAGACAAGCAGAAAGTTCTTTGAATCATTTAAATTGGACGCTTAGTTCTCTCAAAACTGCCATTTTTTACATATTTAGCTCCGTATCTTCGAAATGGCTGGGCCTGCCTTTGCCACAAACTAATAAACACTTCTCCCAATCATTACTAATTGAATGTTTTTTGGAACATTCAAATCCGATGCTATGATTTCTCAAAAACTCGATTTCCCTTGTCTTCATTCTTTACTCCGTATCTCCGAAACCGCTGGGCCTGCCTTTGCCAAAAACTAATCAGCACATCTTTCCGTCATTACAAATTGAATGTTTTTTGGATCATTCAAATCCGATGCTGTGATCTCTCAAAAACTCGATTTCTATTTTCTGCACTCTTTGCTCCGATCTCCGAAACCGATGGGCCTGCTTTTGCTAAAATCTAATCACCACTACTCCCCGTCATTACAAATTGAATGTTTTTTGGATCATTCAAATCCGATGCTGTGATCTCTCAAAACCTCGATTTTCCTTTTCTTCATTCTTTGCTCCGATCTCCGAAACCGCTGAGACTGCCTTTGCCAAAATCTAATCACCACTTCTCCCCGTTATTACGAATGGAATGTTTTTTGGATCATTCAAATCCGATGCTATGATCTCTCACAAACTCGATTTCCTTTTTCTTCATTCTTTGCTCCGATCTCCGAAACCGCTGGGCCTGCCTTTGCCAAAAACTAATCAGCACATCTTCCCGTCATTACAAATTGAATGTGTTTTGGATCATTCAAATCCGATGCTGTGATCTCTCAAAAACTCGATTTCTATTTTCTGCACTCTTTGCTCTGTATCTCCGAACCCCTGGACTGGAATGTTTTTTGAACCATTCAAATCGGTTGATCCGTGCGCCCGAAAATGTGAACAAAAATTGTATCCATACATACATACACACACACATCCATTTTTTCTGAAGTATGCCAAAACGTTCAGAAACCTTTAAAACGTGAAGAAATGTAAAAATTTTCAATTTGGATTTTTAGATGATTACAATAACCTACCCTACAGGAAGTTAATAAGAGAATCTAAAATTAAAAATATTAAGAGAATTGAAAATGAACACATTCATTATATAATACATATCAACACCTATATGTGTGTGCATGTGTTTTTTTCTACTAAATAAAAATCCTCTATCACAATAGAATTTTTTATTGAATAATCCTTTCATAGATTTATGCATAACAAACGAAATATTGTGAAATATAAATAACACAATGTCTCTAGCTCTTAATAATATAATAAATTCGCTTCGAATCCTCAATATATTCTACAATATCTCTTCAAAGTTTAATTTTAAATCATTCATGGCATCTAAAACATAACGAAGATATATTTTTATTCTCGCAATATACATTGGAAACTGAAGGAGAAATCTATACAAATTTTAAAAGGGTAATAAATTGAGAGGATCAAAGTAGAAATGAGTCGTCAAAAACAAAATATGTATCAACAGGCTTTTTGTTAAGAACAAAATATGTATTCAGCTTCAAACAAATAATCCAAAATAGTAAAAAGAAACCCATAAAGGTTTTTAAACAATTATTGTTCATTCTCAACCTTTCAGAACAATCTATGTTCCATCTTCAGGGCAATATAAACAAAACAAAATGTATAAATAAATTGTATATATAAAAATTACTTAAAGTTGTAAATAAAAGAAACATTAAAAATAAAATAAAAATAGTTGTTATTAAATAAAAATGTTAAAAAGAGTGGGAATAAATAGTAATTTTTAAATAAAAGCCTTTTGGTCTATATTACTTATTGGATTGCTTGTTCTAAGCTCAACATATATATATATATATATATATATATATATATATATATATTATATATATATATATATATATATATATATATTTATTATATATATATATATATATATATATATATATAAACATTACATCATATTACCTCAATCTCCTCTACCTACTACCCTTCTTTCCTATATATTAAAATCATTCTTTATCCTTTATTATAAATAATTAAGTACGATGATATTTGTCTCTTGTCTTCACTGAACCCATCCAGCGGGCACCCACAGGGGCTCTGTCTCTGCCCTCCTGGCCGCCTGCAGCAGTCTCTCGAAGGACACAGCTAGATCACCATTGACCACGCGTTCGTCGAACTGGTGACCGTGCAGGAATTCTATCCTTTGGGAGGAGCGGATCATCTCCCGGAGCTCCTCGTCCTGGGGAAATGATAAGTAGAGGTAGTAGAGAAGAAAGATAAATATTAATTTATCTCGAGACAAAAATGTGGTAACAGAAAAGCTCATTGGATATTATATTAAATATTATGCTTTGATTTTTTAATTTTGTTACTTATATAATTATTATAATTATTTATTACCGTGAATCCTCTAGAATTGGTTTCATCGAATGTGGACTTTGCTCTCATTGCTGCTCGAGTCTCACGTAGTTCTTCGAACTGTGGGGGCTCTATGAATACTATATAAGGCTTCAATTGGGGAGTTCTCAGCATTTTTAAAGCTTGATAGTGTGGACTGAGGACACAGACGAATCCTAAAAATGAGAAAACAAAGGGGATAAATGATAGTTAAATTTGTGTATCTACTTTGTTAAAAATTGTCTGAAAATGTTGTAAGTTGTTTAATAATGATGTCTAAAAATGTTGCATTTTGTCTGAAGATGTTGTAAGTTGTCCAAAAATGTTGTAACTTGTCTGAAGATGCTGTAAAGTGTCTGTAAATATTGAAGACCACTTGAAAATGTTATAAATTATTTGAAAATGTTATAAATTGTGTGAAAAAGTTCTAAGTTGTTTAATAATGATGTCTAAAAATGTTGCATTTTGCCTGAAGATATTGTAAGTTGTTCAAAAATGTGGTAAATTGCCCGGAAATGCTGTAAAGTGTCTGTAAATATTAAAAACTGCTTGAAAATGTTGTAAATTATTTGAAAATGTTATAAATTGTCTGAAAATGTTGTAAGTTGTTTAATAATAATGTCTAAAAATGTTGCATTTTGTCTGAATATGTTGTAAGTTATCCAAAAATATTGTAAATTGTCTAAAGATGCTGTAAAGTGTCTGTAAATATTGAAGACTGCTTTAAAATGTTGCAAATTATTTGAAAATGTTATAAATTGTCTAAAAATGTTGTAAGTTGTTTAACCCTCCGTCGGTCGGCGTGGTCTGGCCAGACTTTTTTCGACTTCAATTAAAAATAAAAAATACTTCTAGTAATGCTATCGACTTGAAATTTCTTGAATTTTCCTAAAATTTCATTAGCTGTCGATCAATGAAAAAATCAGGACGAAAAAATGTACAGAAGGATAATTATAAGGATATTAACTTTTTTATACTTCGAACGGTCGGAAAGGTCTGTCCAGACCACCCATACATTTTGTATGAAATATACGCTTTTTGATATATGTAAACCAGTATTTAGTCTTTTGTCATGGTATTTTCTATTCAAACTGCGTTGTTTATATTCTTTGCTATGTATTCTAACATAAATGTTAGTATTTTCATGACGAGAGTTCCTTGAAAACCTACCAAACTTATTGGTAATCGCAAACACTGAAAATCGGATGAGTAATGCACACATTCGTTTCAAAGGCGCCGAAAAAGAATAAATATTGTTTTTCATTGATTTAAAACAGAAAAATTAACAAAAAAGCAACGATTTTTTTTATATTTCTTGATTTTTTTATATAATCGTTAATATATAAGACACCAAAAACTCATTTATCCCATATAAATGCATGTAAAATAAATGGTAGTCCAGCCAGACCTTTCCGACCGTTCGAAGGTGAAAAAATATCCGACCGACGGAGGGTTAATAATGATGTCTAAAAATGTTGAAAATTGTCTGAAGATGCTGTAAAGTGTCTGTAAACGTTGAAGACTGCTTGAAAATGTTGTAAATTATTTGAAAACGTTATAAATTGACTGAAAATGTTGTAAGTTGTTTAATAATGATGTCTAAAAATGTTGCATTTTGTCTGAAGATGTTGTAAGTTGTCCAAAAATGTTGTAAATTGTCTGAAGATGCTGTAAAGTGTCTGTAAATATTGAAGACTGCTTGAAAATGTTGTAAATTATTTGAAAATGTTATAGATTGTCTGAAAATGTTGTAAGTTGTTTAATAATGATGTTTAAAAATGTTGCATTTTGTCTGAAGATGTTGTAAGTTGTCCAAAAATGTGGTAAATTGTCTGAAGATGCTGTAAAGTATCTGAAAATATTAAGGACTGCCTAAAAATGTGTTAATTGTTTGAAAATGCTATAAATTGTGTGAAAAAGTTCTAAGTTGTTTAATAATGATGTCTAAAAATGTTGCATTTTGTCTGAAGATGTTGTAAGTTGCCTAAAAATGTTGTAAATTGTCTGAAGATGCTGTAAAGTGCCTGTAAATATTCAAGACTGCTTGAAAATGTTGTAAATTATTTGAAAATGTTATAAATTGTCTCAAAATGTTGTAAGCTGTTCAATAATGATGTCTAAAAATGTTGCATTGTGTTGAAGATATTGTGGTTCGTCTGAAAATGTAGAAAGTTGTTTAAAAATGGAATAAATTGTCTGAAAATAATGTAGATTGACCAAAAAAGTTGTATATTGTATAAAAAAGTTGTAAGTACCTTGACTAAAAATATTACTAAAAATGTTTTTTTTTTTTTTTTTAATATTGTAGATTATCTCAAAATGTTGCAATTTGCCTAAAAATAATATAAATTGTCTTAAAATGTTGTAGGTTAATGTCTGAAAACTATATTATCATCTGATAACAATGTATATAGTTGTATTCTTATTGTAAAATAATGTACAACAATTACAGCATAACGTTAAGCACTAAAAGTAAATAAAACAAAGTTTGTTGCAAAGAAAAACATAAGAGCTCTTAAAATCAGTTGCTACGCCTTTAGTTTCACTTTATCTACTCAGAAAAACTCAACACACTATTATTTTATTAGATTTTAATATATATAAATATATATATATATATATATATTAATATATATATATATATATTTTGTAGAGTTTCGAACAAGAATCCAAAATAATACAAAATAAAAAACAAGAAAAGTTTTTAAAAAAACAATTTCTTTATTTAATTATTTGTTTATTGTCGACGTTTCGGAACTAGGTACGTTCCATCTTCAGGACATCTGTCAAGAAACATGATCTTGATGAGATTTTAGCAAACAATATGTTTAGGAAAAGAAAATAGATTTTTCTTAAATAATGAATTAATTGCAAAAAAAAATATAATAATGTACAGAAATATGATAATATGTTCAAAATGAAAATGATAAAAATGATAAAAATAAATGATAATCCACTCATTTATTTTTATCATTTTTATCATTTTCATTTTGAACATATTATCATATTTCTGTACATTATTATATTTTTTTTTGCAATTAATTCATTATTTAAGAAAAATCTATTTTCTTTTCCTAAACATATTGTTTGCTAAAATCTCATCAAGATCATGTTTCTTGACAGATGTCCTGAAGATGGAACGTACCTAGTTCCGAAACGTCGACAATAAACAAATAATTAAATAAAGAAATTGTTTTTTTAAAAACTTTTCTTGTTTTTTATTTTGTATTATTTTTGGATTCTTGTTCGAAACTCTACAAAATATACACAAATCCAAGACTCTACCATTCAATATATATATATATATATATATATATATATATATATATATATATATGTATTTTTTACCTGCATTAACTAGTGACTTAACACTCTCTGCAGAAGTTCCATACAAATTTCCTTTGTATTCACCATGCTCAATGAATTTTCCTGCAGCAATATCCTCTTCCATTTTCTCTCGAGAGACAAACCAGTACTCTTTTCCATTTTCTTCACCTTGTCTTATTGCACGAGATGTATCTAAAATGATAATAAAAAGATAAATAAAGAAATATATAAACTGTAAGAAGATATCAGAAATACTAATAATAATTTATCCTTTCTACTTACATGGTATAGGCGTTTTATATTTCTCAACATCCGTAGCAATCAATCGTCTCTTCAGCTCGTTCCTGCCAACCCCAGGAGCACCAACAAGCACCAGAGGCCTGTGAAGTCCTGCTCTTGGGTACAACTTGGCCACTTCCTCGTAAGTGGCCACATGTTCTCTGTCGAAGTCATCACACTCTGCTGTATCGTACATTATTTTCTTAGTCTTGATTGTTTGCAAAGCACATGTGTCCACAGTCCGAGATGGACTGTTGCAGTTAGTAGTTGAGTTGAGGCGAGAAGGGTTAGAACAGGCTAACATGCTCGTGGGGAGGATCGAGGTTGATGTACAGAGCCCTGAGAGGAAGATGATGATGGTAGATAATAATAGATTAGATTATTAGTGATGAAGGTGATTGTAATCTAGTTGGAAATGACATTTTACCTTGTTATAAGTTATATGAATTAGATAAATTTAAGTAATTGATTTAATCAATAATAATTTTTTGATTTATATATGATCTGCATGTCAACCTATCAACTTGTCTGCTTGTCCACCTGTCGATCAGTCTCTATTTATTACCATCTACCTGTTTACGAGTGTAACTATTTACCTCTATACCAGTCTATTTACAAAACCAGTCACTTTTCCATCTATTTACCAAAATATCTGCCTATCTGTTTACCTTATCTACCTGTATACCTGTTTACTTGTCTACTTGCCTCTTGTCTAATTGTAAACCAGCCTACTTATTTATTAGTCTGCCAGTCTACCTGTCTACCTTTATCTCATTCTACCAGATTATTTGTCTATCTATCTCCTTTTCTACTTTTTTATCTGATTACCTGATTACTTGTCTACCTGTCTACCTGTATACAAGTTTACCTACCTAAACGTTTATCTATTTGCAAATAATTCTATTATATTTGGATATGAATCTATAATAAACATTTGTAATGATCAAATTTGACCAACAAATGTGATTTTTTTCTGCATATGCAAACCGCTGGACTTGCATAACTGTCTATTTATTACCATCTACCTGTTTACCAGTGTAACTATTTACTTTTATACCAGTCTACCTCTCTACCTGCCTATAAGTCTTTATTTTTACTTTTCCATCTATTTATCAATATACCTGTTTACCTGTCTACCTTATCTGCCTGATAAATTACTTAGCTGCCTGTATACCTGGTTACCTCTCTACTTGCCTCCTGTCTAATTGTTCACTAGCCTACTTATTTATTAGTCTGCCAGTCTATCTGTCTACCTTTCTCTCATTCTACCAGCTTATTTTACTATCTGTCTCCTTTTCTACGTTTTTATCTGATTACCTGATTACTTGTCTACCTGCCTACCTGTATACATATTTATCTGCCGTTTATCTATTATATTTGGATATGAATAAATAATAGACATTTGTAAAGATCAAAATAAAGACCAACAAATGTGATTTTTTCTATATCTGCGAAACCGCTGGATCTGCATAAGTAAAATATATTTTACTATAGTTTTTGAATCATTTAAATCACGTGCTCTATTTTCTCGGAACCTGTTATTTTTTATAATTTTTGGTCTGTACCTATAAAACGACTAAGACTGTCTTTGCCAAAATCTAATCAGCACGCCTCTCTAACAACAGAAAAAGAATGTTTTTTGAATCACTCAAATCGGTTTATCTGTGCTCCCGAAATTGTGAACAAAAAAATGTATCCATACATCCATACTTACACTCATTTCTTTGGTTATTATATGATAAATAAATATGTAGATGATATGAGAATGAATTCACAAGTGGAGTTAATTTATATTAGATTTGTATGATGCTCGTTATTAAAGAATATGATTAGTTAATGATGCAATGCATCCAGTGATATTATATAAATATATAGATATAGAATAAATAAATAAATAAATAAATAGATAATTTTGATCAAAAAAACAATAGAAAATAAATGAAAGTGTTTCCATTGAAACACCACCCATATGATAACAATATAAATACGAAATACAAAAAGGAAATATAAATACAAAATACAAAACACAAAAGAAAATATAAACATTTACAACAAAAAAAGATTAGATAAAAACACATAATAATAAAAATAACAATAATAGGACAATTACTTTTTTTTCTGTGTAGCTTTCACTAAAACTCCTACTATTGCATATAAATAATCCTACATACCATGTGCATCTACATCAGCATGTCTTTGTTCGCTTCTCTCGTGAAGGACTCTACGTTCTTGTAAGGCTCTGCTTGGTATTAATCCTGCACGCATATTTTTATCACCTAAAATATATAATAAGCATATTAGAGGTTATGTATTTAGTTATACATTTGCTTTTACAAAAATTTAGGATAATAAGAAATCTAAAATCATCTAAAAAAAATTCATTTTTAAAAAATTAGTTAAAAAGAAGACCATTGATGTCAATAAATTAACATATTCATTAATCATTAAAAGTAATACTCAATAAAATTAGTTATAGTTTAATGTGAGTCTACACAATAAGGCTGTATGGCTCTACTACATTATGTGTTCTGTTTATTTGTTACTAAAATAAATGATTAAAATAAGCTTTACATCAATTAAGAATTAATACTCAACTATAATCATGTTAATTGAATTGAATCACTTTATTTATTTCGTTTCTTTTTTGCGTACCTTCCCTTCTGGCTTGCCACCAATAAGCATCATCCTGAGAAACAATATGTAATATAGTGCCTCGCTCAAAAGCCAATCCTGCTTCTTTACAAGGTATATAAGGATCTTCACTAGGAACATAGTCAAAATGTGCCCTAACACGCACCTAGAACAAACCAAAAATAATAAAAAAATCCAAAATATTATATGATAGTAGTAATATTATACGAAAAATCCAAAATACTATATGATAGCAGTAATATTATATGAAAAATCCAAAATATTATATGATAGTGGTAAATAATTTTTATATTTAGCTCACCTTGCTTTCTCGTAGACCCATTTTGCCATCTGCTGGTACTAATTTGAATGTTATCGTGCCTTCTGAATTTTGCTGAAAATTAAAATACTTTGGTAATGGATAATAAAAATAAAACTAATTATTAGTTGTCAGATCATTTGAATAATGAAAGTAAAGAACTGTAAGAGAAACAATTAAAATTAAATAAGATCTATATAAAGAAAACTGGATTGGATACATAATTCCAATAATAAAACAAAAGAACTGAAAAGATTTTTATGAAAGATAAATGAGAATGATCAACAGTCTTATGTAAAAATAAAATTTCAGAAGATTAAAATCGAAGATAAAATTTTAGAAGTAGAATACAAACAAGTCTAGATAAATAAATGATCTGGTCATGTCTTCAATTATTACTATTATTACTATTATTATTATTATATATTTCCCTTACCAGTATTGTAAGTACATCTGCTGGAGTCTTCCCTTCAACATTAATATTATTAACTTCAACAACTTCGTCTCCTACATGAATAAGTCCTGATCTGTCGGCAGCACCTCCATGCATTATTCTTGCTATTACTATTTTGCCTGACTCTTCATCCATTTTAATTGTGGCACCCTGGATAAATAGAAGAATGATTAAAAAAAAATTAAGTATTTTTTATAATATACAGATATGAAATATTAGATTTTAAACTAATAATATTCATCAATGCTTTCTAGAATTCTATTACTTTACATTTATTTAAATCTTTAATTGTGAAATATGAAATTTGAATATTATTCTTATTATGTATATTTTTAAACAATAATGATATAATACTTATTACTAAATACTAAAATAAATTTTAAAAATACTACAATATATATATTACTAATACGTCGAATTAAAAAAATAAATAAATATAGACAAACATTTATTTATACGTTTCAACACTAGATGTGTGTCATCGTTCACATAAAAATTCTACAAAATATTGAATGAATACAGGAACAACAAAATAATTTGTAAATTGAATTAAAATACTGTGTACCAACCAGGAGAAGGACTTCAAAATATAAAGATAAAAAACACAAAATTATAGAAATTTAATTAAATTAATTTAAAATTTATATCAGCTTCAGTAAATCTTCTAAGGTGTACATTTAATCTTTATGTAGAATAACAGGATAGTTTGTATCAAAATTAATATGTGAAATAAATCATACCTTAATCATTTGAATATTTAGAATTATTAATATGTTAATTCTTAAAAATATATTGAAAACTTTTCCCTACATAACAAACACCGCAATCATTGCAATCTGCTTTATAAACAAAGACTGAAATTTTATTTGTAGGTGAATATGTTTGTTTATTTTTTACAATTCGACAATTATAAAAAATATATATTTAAATTTGTCCATATCAAAAGGTTAAATTTTTAATCAAGCATAAGACTAATGGAGCACCAATTTTACTCGTCTTGGATTTATGTAATATAATAATAATAAATGATCTTAAAATGATATAAAAGGAAATCTAAACAATAAATTAAACCACTTATTATTTATATTATTAAGATTATATCAAATTTCATAGACTTTTTTCATGTTTACAAGTCTGATCTAGACGAATAAATTTCACTTATATATATTAGATGGTAGAGTCTTGAATTTGTAAACATTTTGTAGAGCCTCAAACAAATAATCTAAAAAGTAATAAAAAACAAAAAAGATTGAATTACAAAATTTGTTTCTTCGGCTGAAAAAGAATTTATAAAATCACTTTCTTTGATAAAATCTTTTTTAGTGAAAAAGTGTTAGTGTATAATCAATCATACAGGTAATTAATTCTGTTTTTTCAGTAACTTTCTTAAAACTTTCTAAAACTGTATAACTTTCTAACATTTTTAATATTTTGTTATATAATCCACTCATTTATTTTTATCATTTTCATTTTGATTATATAGTCATATTTCTGTACACTATTTTTTCCACAATTTTATTCATTTTATATAAAAAAACACCATATTCTGCTTTTCTTAAACATATTGTTTGCTTAAATCTTATTAAGATCATGTTTCTTGACAAATATCCTGAAGATGAAATGTACCTAGTTCCAAAACGTCGACAGTAAATAAATAAAGAAATGATTTTTTAAAAAACTGTTTTGTTTTTTTTACTTTTTGGATTCTTTGTTCAAAG
Source organism: Ctenocephalides felis (assembly GCF_003426905.1). Classification (NCBI taxonomy): domain Eukaryota; kingdom Metazoa; phylum Arthropoda; class Insecta; order Siphonaptera; family Pulicidae; genus Ctenocephalides; species Ctenocephalides felis. The sequence continues at coordinate 89,961,319 of NW_020536999.1, forward strand.
CTCTACAATAATATATATATATATATATATATATATATATATATATAATTTTTATATAAACATCTACACAAAATATTAATCGAGCTTACCACGATAGGCTCGCTGCCTTGCCCTCCAGTCTATAGGCAAGCCATAAAATAAATACTTATATATAATTAAAAACATTTCACACTAAAACATACTACAAAAATTCATAATAGTCATAAAAAATACATTAAACTATCTCGTCGAAATAAACTGATGCTCTATCAATAATTAATTATCATAATAAGTACAAGATTTACTTTAAATGTATTTTTTATGAATAAACTTTAAGTACTACTTGTAAATAAAGTAATGTTATAACTATAGAAAAAATCACACTACACACTATATTATATATAATAAATAAATAAATATATATATATATATATATATATATATATATATATATATGTTTGGATTTACCATCGGTTCATTGCTCTTAACGAGTTGTACAATCTTAATCGTCTCTTCATCCTCATCGACTTCTAAAGGAATATCTGGCAAATGAGGATAGTAGTCTTTTTGGGCAACTGCATCGTGGGCACATAATAAACCCTAGATTAAAGAAAATAGATTAATGATAATAATTTTTATTATATATACATACATAGAAATATAAATGTAATTTGTATATGAATATATGATGATGAGTACAGACAGATTATAAGCAGGATTTAAAATAAATATTTTATTTAACTAATTATATTTTGATAAAGCATGATATAAAAGCACTAAATACAATAATCTACATATTAGTGAAGTATATAATTTGTTAGTAACTATATCTATAAGTAAAGTAAAATAAAACTTACTAAAATACTTAATCGCAACCTCTTCAACATCACAATTTTTTTTTTTAAATTAATACTATAATTTGTCAATTTACTATTAAAACTACACATGCAATATTATTGTAAAACAATTTGCTTGTTTTGATATTCTAATACTAGTTTTTTTTTTCAAATATTCGGAAATGAAGATAATGGTAACGTTAGAAGGTCATAGCTAACCTTGACCTACGTTTTGATAAACTTACAGTTTGAAATGATTTTTAATCAACATTATTTATTTATTTATTTTATATATTTTTTAATTTATTGCTATGATTTTGCACATGAGAAGGTCTGGCCAAAATCCTTAATCCTAAAGATTCAGCAGCACATGAGCAAGACCAGTTTGGTTTTAGAAAAGGAAGAGGCACCAGAGACGCCATTGGAGTTTTAAGGATAATATCGGATAGATGTCTCGATTTTAATGAGAGGAACATCTGCTTCTGCTTCATAGATTGGCAGAAAATCCTTTGACAGAGTGATTTGGAAAACACTTATGGGAATTTTAGAAGCTATTGGCATCGATTGGAGAGACCGCAGGCTGATCCTGAATCTTTATTTGTTATAGAAAGTCAAGGTTGGAGTAAATCAAGGAACAAAACAGTGTCAAATAGAGAGAGGAGTGCGACAATGATGCTGCATGTCACCGATCCTATTCAATCTGTACTAAGAATGGCTCGTCAACGAGGCACTTGAAAGCACATAAGATTTTTCGATTGGAGAAAGAAGAATCACCATCATAAACCACTCCGATGATCACGTGGTTATATCGAAAAACCAAACCGAACTGCAAAACATGACAAGCAGAATCGTTAAAGCGAACAGAATATATGGGGTGGAGATCAACATCGACAAATCGAAAGTGATAAGGGTATCAAAACCAGATGATCTTCTAAAGACAACAGTAGGAAATCGAGAATTGGAAGACGTTGATCATTTCAAATATTTATGAAGCATTTTGACCAGATGCGGATACTGCACGGAGAGATTAGGACAAGGATACCAAGTGCCAAGGCGGCGATCACGAAGAAGAGAATGCTACTGATGAGCAGACTAAGTCTCTATTTGCGGAAGAGACTGATAAAGTCTGGAGCATAGCTCTGTACGGATCAGAGACATGGACTCTAAAAAAAGCG
>NW_020536999.1:89964308-89996225 GCF_003426905.1 Ctenocephalides felis
TTTGATTCTGAATGCATTAATAAATATAGTACACCTAAGTCTGTTTTTACACGTCTTTTTGTACAACGGTTTTGATATAAACACGGTTTGAAAATTGAATATTTTTAATTTTTTACATGAATTTATTCCATTTAGCCGATTTGAAATTTTATGTACCTAAATTTTATTTGTCAAATTAAATTTTTGCGAAGTATGTTCATATCACAAAAAAGTATTTATGAAAGAAAAGTCTGAAACCATTGATAGTATCGATAGTTTGCGAACACTAGCTTAAGATTTAAGTGAATTCCCCTTTAGCGCGTACAAACAATTTTTACTGGTCAAAGCAAATGTGAATAGCACTAATTTAATTCTTGTTCTCAAAAATTCTTGTTTTTCACCAATTTTAATAGGTTTTAGAGATTAGGAACAAATCACCCATTTTTGTATAAGATCAATGTCTTTTTTTACACGTTTTTTTTTTTACACGGCTTCTTCTGGAACCAATCTCCGTGTAAAAACAGACTTAGGTGTATTTGTGTCTATAAAAACTAATCAGTTATGTTTTCTTTGCCAGTTTATACCTAAAATATATAATAATTAGTATATGGTATCGTTACCCCAAATTCGAGAATAGTATGTGTGTGCATAAGTAATTTTTCATATAGCAAGCTAAGTCTTTTGTCTCAGTATATCAGTATATAAACAGCAATCAATTTTCTGCACATTTTATCAAAAATATACTTTAATTTTACCAATTGTACCCTTCGAAAGATCCTTAACACCTGTCTCACGTATATATTCAACATTTTCACTCAAAATAAAAATTATCACTAAAACTCATAATAAAAAACAATTCTTTACCCGGGTCCCAATTTGATGAATGAGGCATAACTTCTGCTGTCATTATTAAAAACAGCTAAAAGACACTTTTATTATTAAAATGTCAATTTAGTTATTGTATTTATTATAATATTTTCATTTTAATTGGTTATTTTAAAGCACCAGATATGGGACATAAGTATTTTTAGATTAGCCAGAGTTACCTTGTGTAATAGTATAGGAAACAAATATAATAGATTTTGGCATTATTCCAAAATTTCGAAAACGTTTGCAAATTTGAATTTTGGATTTTATTGTATTTTTTTTATTACAAAGTGTTTTAAGGTAATTTGATTGTGAGTTTAGTTGGTGTTGGTTTATTTTTTTTGGATTTTGTAATACACTTAATATTTATGTGAAGGAGGTTATTGATGTTTCGAGTTAATTAATCGGTTTTGTTTCAGTTTTAATTAATAGTTTTGAATATTTCACTCATTATTTATTAATTATTAAGAACGAAAACATTGGGCAGGCGAAAGAGACGATAAATGTCATATAATATGCATGGGGTTGCCAGATGCGAAATATTTTAGAATAGGAAAATGGTAGAAAAATGAATAATATTCATTAACAAAAATGTATTTAAAAAAAAGTATTTAACAGGGCTTAATTTTTATTCACTTTTGTTATCGGTATTATTAATCAATTTAATTAAATGTATTTTGAAAATGCATTTGTGGGTGTTTTATTGTATTGCAAACTAGGTCTTTTGTCTGGGTATGTTGGCCTAAATAATACCAACTAAAACCTCAGTTTATCTCTTGCCTCTTGTCCCCACCGCCGTTTAAACATTACTTTATGGGGGAGGCTCTAGAATTCCACAATCCTCACTTCTAATTAATTTTTTGTCCAAAATTGTGTATGTGTTTTTTTTTTGTATAGCGAAGGAAATGCTTTTATGCATTCCAGACTGGTGTTCTGTCTGGCTATGTCGAACTCAATACCGCCCTGGTATAATACCGACTAAAACCTCCGCTTTGCCCTTGCCTCTGGTCCCCACGAAAACAGCCTTTAGGCATCACTTCGTAGGGGAAGGATCTAGAATGTTATAATTCTTAACTTGTTATAATGAATGTTATAATTCTTAAACATACTCATCATTTAAATGGGCGAAGTCCCATTTGCCCTTTCTCTTTCCATAGAACGCAATTGCGTATGTGTGTGTGCATGTGTTTGTATGTTTGTATGTGTGGGTATATAGTAGTCCAGTAATTTAAGCTAAAATTAGGAAAGAATCTTGGAACTCGAGATACCCAGCTGTAAGCCTGTAAATACTTGTATATTGACACCTACATGTGTATTTACAGACTTACAGCTGGGTGTCTCGAATTCCGAGGTAAACTCACTATAATGACTAGACTATAAGCCAAAAGTTGACTCTACGTCGACGCTTTCTCGAAAATGGCAGCAACGATTTCAGAAATTCACAGTCACAAAGAATTCACAAATTATACTTATTTATCTATGTGTATGGCCATTAATTTTAAGTCATTGTTTATAATCTGACCTAATTATTTCATATTTTCCCAACGTTTTAAGTCATTCTGAATCGTTTGACTCTAAATTTGTAAGTAGTATGTGTGGCTGTTTTGTTTTGTATAACAAACTAGGTTTTTTGTCTGGGTATATTGAACTCAATAAATAATACCAGCTAAAACCTCATTTTACCTTTCTAACTTTGGGCCAAAATCTTGAATCGATTTTGAAAATTTAAATAAACCAACATTTATATAAAGTTGAATGGTTAGTGAATACTATTATAAAATTTCAAAAAAGTTATAGAGCTCTAATTATGTTTATGGTGTATATTGCCCAATAATGTTGTAAATTGTTTAAAAATCCTGTAGCTTGTAAAATAAGGTTGTAGACTACTCTTCTTTTATCTATGGTTGTAGAATTTCTGAAATTGTTAAAAGTTATCTGAAAGTGTTGTAGGTTGTCTAAAAATGTTGTAAGTTATCTCAAAATGTTGTAGATTATCAACATAATATTGCAAATTGTCTATAAATGGTGTATATTGCTCATTTATATTGTAAATTGTCTTCAGAAGTTGTAGTTTGTCTGAAAATGTTGTAGGTTGTCTACAAAAGTGATTGAATTATAAAAGTTTATCAAAATTAGGATTGTACTACATTATATACTATAATTAATCAAATTACGCTATTATTAAATTAAGTCTATCAATTAAAAATTATATGCATTAGTTTCCAATAAAAACGAAAAAAAAATTTCAAAATAAACAACTTCACACTGCTTAAGTCGTTTTCTTTACACGTATCAAAAGGTTCAAGCAATTTTGTGATTTAATTTTTTTTGTGAATTAAATATATAAGTACTTCATATTTAAATATGATTTAAATAACGATTTCTTAAATCCTTTACAAAGTGCAGACAGAACAGACCACATTCCATATATGTCAAATTAGTGTTGCCATATCCAAACCGGCACTGAACGTAGTTCGAGAAGTTGCTGACTTTTGTTCCGTCGCGTAGTAAGCCGAGTTGAACCTGTTTCATTTGTTTACACGTATAAACGGGTTAATAAAATAGTTATAATAATTTAACTAGTGAAATTAGTTTGTTATAAGTGTCTGTAGTTACAAGAAAAATGAAGTGAGTATATATATTCTGTATTAGCAATATATTTCAATAAAGCTTCCTTGTCTTGTTGGCGTTGTTGTGTAGACGCCATTTGGGATAAATTAGATTTTTAATGGATGCAGGAAAATATTAGTGGAGTTTATGTGTAAATTCTAAGGGCGTATAGTTGAAGTCAATTTATTTATTGTTATTTGTATGTTTTTTCGCGTATTTTAAGTTTTAGACAAGATGCTTTGTTGGCTTTAAAACACCGGCGCCATTTTGTTTGTCTAATGAGATACCTTTGTGGAATTTTTATGGGGGCTCCATATTTGGCGAAAACGATATTAAACAAGTCTTATAAAGTCTTAGACCGCTATAATTATGTACTCTGATTATTATTATGCTATAATCATGTACGCTGAATTTTGTATGTCGAATGATTTTCCTTTTATGATATATTTCTCTACAAGTCTACTACAGTAACTAAAGTCTTCCTTTAATAAATAAAACGTTTCAGGTACATATAATATGTTTAGAAACTTGAATGTTTATTTACACGAATCTTGTATGTATATTTGACTCAGACCTTTCATGGGGACTTCAAATTTACTAGAAAGCTGTCTAAGCAAGTCTTGCAAACCTTGTATGAGTTTTTGGATGTTTATTTTGATAGAATCATTTACTCCGAATTTTGTTTGTCATCAGACTTATATTTTCTGGGAGACTATTTTAGTCTTTCATACTAAAGTTCACTAACGTACACAGTTTTACTACTTTTTAGTCTTTCGTTAACAAATGAAACGTAATATTTTAACAAAGTTAAAGTTTTAGTTAACAAATAAACGAAATATATTTGGCTTTACAAGTATTTGATATATTTTCTAATCACTTTACATTTGTAGCATTTTTAGGGAGGGGATTCAAATTTAGATACTAATTTATAGACGCTTTTTTTGATAGAATTATTTACTCTAAATCTTGTTTGTCATCAGACTTATATTCTTAAGAAGGCTACTACTGTCTTTCTTTAATAAATAAAACGTTTTCGATACATAAAATATGTTAAGACAGTCATGAATCTTGTATGATATTTGACTTTATATTTATTCGATATATTTCTTAATCACTTGGCATTTGTAGCATTTTAGGGAGGCTTTAAATTTACTGAAAAGCTAGGCTCTTGTGAAGCGTTGTACTAATTCGTAGATGTTTGTTTAGTAGAATTATACTTTCTAAATCTTGTAAGTCCCGAGTTTTTGGATTTTTATTTTGATAGAATCATTTACTTTGGATTTTGTATGTCAGACTTATATTTTTGAAAGACTACTTTAGTCCTTCAGACTAAAGTGTACAGTTTCACTACTTTTCAGTCTTTCTTTAACAAATGAAACGTTTTAGAGATATCAAAAATGTTTAGACACTCATGAATCTTGTACATATATTTGGCTTTACAAGTATTTGATATATTTTCTAATCTCTTTACTTTTGTAGAATTTTTAGGGGGGCTTCTGATTTACTGAAAAGCTTGGCTCTTGTGAAGGCTTGTACTAATTCATAGATGTTTGTTTTGATAGAATTATTTACTCTGAATCTTGTATGTCATCAGACTTGAATTCTCTGAAAAACTACTACAGTAATTCTTTAGCAAATAAAACGTTGTTGGCACATAAAATGTGTTTAGAAGCTTTTGGCTTTACATTTATATTATATATTTCTCGAAAACTTTCCTTTTGTAGTATTTTTAAGGTGGCTTCAGATTTATTGGAAAGTTCGGCTCTTGTGAAGCTTTGTACTAATTCATAGATGTTTGTTTAGTAGAATTATTCTTTCTGAATCTTGTATGTCCTCAGGCTTGAATTTTCTGGAAGACTATTACAGTCTTTTTTAAATAAGTATATGATTTTAGTCACAAAATGTATTTAGAAACTAATTCTTGATATATTTACATTACTAGAATTTTTATTAGAGCTTCAGATTTACTGAAAGCTTTGCTGAACAAGTTTTTTAATGCGTTGTATGAGTTCTTTCATGTTTTGATAATGATTTACTCTGAATCTTCTATGTCATCAGAATTCTCTAAAAGACTTCTACAGTTTTTCTTCAATAAGTAAAACACATAAAAATATTTAGAAACTCATGGATCTTGTATGTATATTTGACATTGCATTTATTTGATATATATCTCAATCACTTTTTTTTGTATTAGTTCATTTGGTTGCTTAAGATTTACTGAGAAGCTCATCTGGGCAAGTCCTTTAAAGTGTTGTACGAATTCTTAGATATTATTTGTATGCCATTAGGCTTGAATACTCTGGAAGATTACTACAGTCTTTCTTTAACAAATAAAACGTTTTTGGCACATAAGATATGTTTAGAAACTCATGAATCTTGTATGTATAACTGGCTTCACTTGTCGATAACTTCACATTTGTAGAATTTTTATGGGAGCCTCAGATTTGCTGAAAAGCTTTCTAAGCAAGTCTAGTCTCAAATCGTCAAGGCAACTCTTAGTATGAGTTTTTGGATAGAATGATTTACTCTTGTATGCCATCAATTTTGAATTTACTGGTACACTACTATAGTATTTCTTTAATAAGTAAAAGATTTTAGACACTTAAAATATATTTAGAAACTCATGGAAATCGTATGTATATTTGACTTCACATTTATTTGATATATTTCTCAATCACTTTACATTTGTAGAATTTTTATGGGGGCTTTGGGTTTACTAAAAGGCTGTCTAAAGTTATGCAAAGCATTGTACGAGTTCTTGGATGTTTGTTTTGATAGAATTATTTACTCTGAATCGGTCTTGAATTATCTGAAAGACTGCTACAATCTTTCTTTAATAAGTAAAAGATTTTAGACAAATAAAATATATTTAGAAACTCATGAATCTTAATGTACATTTATTTGATGTATTTGACGATCACTTTACATTTGTAGATTTTACATGGGGCTTGTAAATTTAATTCTAAACAAGTCTTGCAAAGCATTGTACAGGTTCTTAGATGTTTGTTTTAATACAGTCATTTACCCTGAACCCTGTATGTCGTCAGACTTGCTTTATATGATACATTTTTTATAAGACTACTAAAGTCTTGGTAAATTGCAAGGCAAGAGAGCTTCCTGAATTATTAAATAACCATCGACCTGACTTATGTGAAGAAATAAATGCAGAAATAAAAAATTTAGCATATCAAATATATTCAGAATCTTATGAACCTTGTTTGTAACTTCTTCGATCATTTTTCCCAAGAACACTTTCAAAATCCTTATTTTCTCACTGTTAGAATGTTCGTATAAAGATTTGTAGATACATATTTTTGATCTAGTCATAAAGACTTGAATTATATATTTATTGTGATTATCTTTTGTTAAGATTGTCAAGATTTTTCTTGATTAGCTGAAAACATTACTAAACAAGTAATAAATACAACAAAGTTGTTAAGCATTGATCAGTTTTCTCATTCTTAGATCTTATTTGCTATAGTTTTATTTTTATTCTTCAAACTGTAAATCTTGTATATATAATTAATATATTTCACGTACCAAATAAAATTTGTCTAAAAAAATTAGCAGTTGTAATAATTATTGAAATTAAAAAAAAAAAAAAAATTGTCTAAAAGCTCCTATAAGTTAAATGTTATTTATTACTTCTCGTGTTGACCATATTTTTGTTTAATTTCCATTGTGAGTCATATAAGTAGATCAGACTTTTTATTTCATATTTTATATTTCCTCTAGAGGCCTCCTTCGGATTTTGGTTTAGTTAATGTTAATATTTATTAATCAAAAATGTGTTTAGAAACTCTTGATAAATTTAAATAAATTACTAGTAACTAATTGTTTGACAGTGTTTTTTGTATTTGATGAATCCTTATTTTTCTCGTATCGATATCTGACAATCTACAGTTTGGGAATTTCTGATCCAGTCTTAGAACCTTAAGATGTATATTTTTATAGATTGAATTGATGTATATTACATGAATAGTTTTGCCTCGAAGTGATTGCAGAATACTCATTTTGATTTATGCATTTATTTCTTCACATAAGTCAGGTCGATGGTTATTTAATAATTCAGGAAGCTATTGTCTTGCAATTTACCAGAGTACATTCAGAAAAACTGTTTGCACACATTTCTTGTATTTCAACACTTGGACTTATAAAATAAGTCTTTATTGTAACTTTGTAAATCTTTTGTTGTTCATTCATTCATTGTAATTATGGTTTTGCATCATTATCTATATACTGCCTCTAATTTTCTCCCTTATCATTTATTCATTTTTTTCTAGACAAGAAGATAAACGCGATAACTACGAGCCAGAGCACTGCCGTAAAATTTTCATCGGCGGCTTGGACTACCGTACCACCGACGACACCTTAAAATCCCACTTCGAACAATGGGGCGAACTTGTAGACGTTGTAGTCATGAAGGATGCCAAAAAGCGCCCACGTGGCTTTGGCTTCGTCACCTACTCTCATTCCAGTATGGTTGATGATGCCCAAAACGCCAGACCTCACAGAATCGATGGCCGAGTTGTTGAAACCAAGAGGGCTGTGCCAAGACAACAAGCTGACAGGAGCGAAGCCAACGCCACCACAAAAAAACTGTTTGTGGGAGGCATCCGGGCTGAGATGGAGGAGAATGACTTGCAAGAGTACTTCAAAAAGTTCGGGCAGATCTATAGCGTCAATATTATAACGGAACGTGATACTGGAAAGAAACGTGGCTTTGCATTTGTTGAATTTGAAGACTATGACACAGTCGATAAGATAGTTTTACAGAAGCACCACGAAGTTTGTGGGAAGCCTATTGATGTTAAGAAGGCTGTATCAAAACAGGACATGATGGAACGTCAAGGTGATCGTCCATCCCGAGGTGGTGGCGGTGGGCGTGGCAACTCTGGTGGACGTGGTGGCAATATGGGAGGCGGTGGTGGTCAAGGAGGCTGGAACGACCGCGGCGGAAACCAAGGTGGCGGCAACTGGGGCGGTAACAGGGGTTATGATAATGATAATTGGGGAGAGCCACCAAGTCCATGGGAGAACAACCCACAAGGAGGCGGTGGAGGTGGATGGGGTAAGGAAAAAATAATTATTGCTAATATAAAATTACCATCAATATCTAAATTTATATATTTTTTTAAAGGAAATCAACCTCCAATGAATAACCAAGGGGGCTACGGTAACCAACAACCTTGGCAACAAGGTCCCAACAATGGGCCAAACAACAATATGGGTGGCAACTACCAACAAGGTTATGGAGGTGGTCCAGTCCGTAACAACTTCCCTTCAAACCGAGCTCAGCCCTATGGTAACTCTGGTGGTTACGGGCAAGGTGGCAATAATATGGGCGGAGGTGGTGGTGGATACCAGAGCTATGGCGGAGGCAATCAAGGAGGCGGTGGTGGATACAGAGGGAACAATATGGGAGGCGGCGGTGGATACCCACAGAGATCATATTAATGACTAGGTTTGTAGAGGAAGATATATTGTTGCATATTTGTGATCAAAATGTGATAATAATGCAGTTAGGTGCAAAACTTTTCCAATTATATGAAAAATTTTAACTTCTCATTAAAGAAAAAAACTAGAATTCTAATTTTAATTAATTATATTTTACAAAGTAGATATACAACAAAGTAAAAATATGTAAATTGAATTATGTTTGTTTTGTATTTTTGATTACTTTTGCACCATTTGAGAAAAATAAGATTTCTCTCATATTTTGATATTTAGTGCAGAGTCTATTTGATTTTTTAAGGGGGTTGTTCCTTTTTTTATTTTTCTTTGTTTCGGTTTTGAGATTTTTTGATATTATGAAAGCTAAAAACCTTAGAATTATTGTAAAAAAAAAACATCTCAATATCTATTTTTTTGACGAAGTTATAGATATATTTATCTCTATATGTATGATCCTCTGAAAGTGTTTTTTTATCGCTCCGCGAGCTATTGTATGCCAGCTGCCTCTTTTTCATTATAATACCTCATGCACATGACCTTTTTAATGTGTCAGCATTTAGTACATTAAATTAAATGGTGTATTTAGTACATTATATTAAAAACTTTAAATACGTTTTTCTCAAATTGAGTTTTTTCAATGCGGTGCCACAAATTAAAAAAAAAACTACAAGTCGGATCGACTTGCATTTTTTTTTAATTTGTTCACCACTGTAATAACTAGTCCCCCTCCTCAAACAACTTGATAACATTACGCAAAAAAAAATTTACGAAGCTTCTCGCCCCAAAAAAGGCCTTTTTTGACACTTTTTTTTAAATAGCTGCCATTTTTTTCCTTCTTGCTTTTTTTCTTTCATTTTGGTAGGGGGACTGGATTCAAACTTCTTCTTCAACGTAGTTTCTTTTTTTTTTGTTTCGGGCGATGCGCAACAGATTTATCTGTGGCACCGCAAAAGAGATCGATTTTGCAAGACCGACTTTGGCGCCCCCTGATTAGAAAATGACGGCGCAAAAAAAAAGAAGAAAATCGCGTAATATCCTATGACTTTGTAATTTTTGTTTAAAAAAAACCGCATGTCTCTATGATAAATACATTTCGAGAAAAACAAAAACAAATATCTTGCATTTTTTGTAACAAAAAAAGAACAACCTCCTTAAGTGGTGGGACAGTTTTGCATCTAACTGCATATATATATTTTTTTTATTAAATTGCTTTAACATCATTAATAGTTAATAACTTTTATATTACTAAAATGAATCTGCAGAAAATATGCCATTGTCTAATTATTTTGATCCACAAGTGTGCAACATTTTATTTGTTCTAGATAGATATTGAGGATTCTTACTTTTTCATCCTCAGTATCTATCACCATTAATTTCATCTATGTTGATATTTCAGCTTGCTTTTTCTAAATTAATGCACAACATTTCTTTAATTTTTTTTTCAGCATCTTTGATTTCTTCTATTTTTTGTTCAGGCATGTAGGTGACTAAAAAAAATCTTTATATAGGCTTTTAAAAACCTTCAGTAAACAAAATTAACGCCTAAAAATTTAAGCACTTATCTGTACTAGTTAATTATTAATAGGTGTTGTCGTAGTTTTGGCCCGTACCTTGCTAAAAATGTGTTTTCTCGATTGAGTCAGGTCGTTAGTGACTTTTTAGCATGGTAAACAAAACAAAAACAAAGAGGCTAGGCTAAAAATGAAGCCCTAGAGTCAATCTAATGATATATTTTTCTATTGGTTTATAGGTTTCAACAGTTAGGGGTAGAAAATAGTCGAAACGAAAATCAGGAGTTAATTTCTGCCGGTCGTTGGATTAATACATACATAGGAGTTGAATGATTGCAAAACTGACGTAAAATTTAATTATAATAATAATTTATAAATATTATATTACTATAGGAATTAGAGTAATTATATGTTTTACTTACAATATATATATTTAGGTATTGACAAGTGTTTAGTGTAAGTTCCGTTTTACTTGTAACCGTGTAAGAAGAGAGGTCATGTTTTTTTTGTATTTTACATTGGATAAGACTAATTACATTATATAATAAAACAACTTGACCCGATAATAAAAGGCTTCTTATTAGTTATGTTAGTTATAAAATTATTTAGGTTTAAGGGACAAATGATAGATAAATAATAAAATATATAATAAAACCATTAGATTAAAGCTAGGGGATTAAATATTTTATTGACAAGGTTTTTTTTTTTGAGGTAATGTAGTTAGTTACATTTTTTTCAACGTATTTTAATAATCACATAATAAAATCATTTTTAATAATTACAGTTTATTACAAATTTATTAAAAAATAGTTTAATTATAATGTCTTTTAAGGTTTTTGCGGAATTTATTTTCGTTTTTTTTTTTTTTTTAATACAAGAAACTGCTTAAAAAAATTGATAATGTAAAGCAGAAGCATCTATAATTATAATTTAGATATGTAGTCTCAGAATTTTATCTAAATTTTAATTATCGAAAGGCTGTAGTAGATCAATTCTGGAACACCCATGCCTCATTTTGCGTCGTTTGTAGGTTCCCGAACAAAAAAGGTGAAGCAAATTTAAATGTTGCAAAGGAATTAAGTTAGTAGGTAGGTCTCAGGATAAAAGTATTGCTTTTTTTTAAACAAGAAAGGTACGAAGTAGACATTTCAAAAACTAAAATAATTTAGTTTTGTTTCAGTAAAATTTACTCACATAGATTTAAAAAACTAAAATAATTTAGTTTTGTTTCAGTAAAATCTACTCACATAGATTTAAAAAAAAAAAATGAATTCAATTAAAGCTAAATGAACTGTGTATGTGTGTGATACTTTTTAAAACAAGTTTCAATGGAGAGAAAAGAATATCTTAACAGTTGCCTTTTTTTTGGCTTCTAGCTCTTCTGTTATAACAGACTCGGACTATTTATTCTATTATTGTTTTTATTTCTGGCTAAGACACACAATATGCAAGTTGTCCATCAAGACAAGGTACTAAATAGTAAAGTTTTCCATCAAGTCGATGAAATCTTACACTAAGGAAAGCCTTATAATAACTTATATATGAAATGAGTTACTGGATTGGAAATGATGAGTTATTGGATTTATTTTAGACGTTTTGAAGACTTTTTAAGTCACTTTTCAATGTGCAGAAAAGAATGCCTTTTGCACACAAATAATAAACCTTCGCTTTTTAGCTTTTCTGTCAGAACAGACTATTTTTTTTATTATTTATTTTCTTCTGGTTAAGGCACTAAATATTGAAGTTTTTTATCAAGGTAAGGTACTAAATAGCAAAGTTTTCTTCAAGTAGATGAAATCTTACACTAAAGAAAGCCTTATAATAACTTATATATGAAATGAATTATTGGATTTATTTTATTCCTATTTCCAAATGTATAAACTAGTTTTTAAACTTCAGAAAAAAGTTCGTTACGATTTGATAGATATTCTTAAAGGGGTCTTCTATCTTGTGGCCTCGTTTTTGATACTGTTTTTGGAAAATGCATCGTAGAGAAACTAATAATGAATGCAATTCATTTGCCTTTAACATGTTTATGTACTAGAGTCTGCCCTTGAAACAATAGGTTGATCTTTAATGATGCCTCAGCATAAACTTCTTTATTTAATGCTCATTGCAACAATGTACTATATTGTAATTCAAATTTACTTAGTTTTGATAAATCGGCGCTTTCAAACATAAAGAACAATCTATAGGTTTTGCAATTTAGAATTATCAACTTATACGAGTACAACAAGTTAAATGTATTCCTAAATAGCAATTTCAAAGATTGTTAGAAGTTCAACTGGCTGTTGACACTTTAGGAAAGGAATTACTTACATCAATAGCTAATTCGTTATCCATATCTCCATAAGTGTTCCTTAATTGGAACTCAAAATTAATTTCCCAGTTTTTACAAAGATAAGTCACAATGTTTGCTGGACAACTTTTATTTTTTAAATACTAACTAAATTTTCTTGTTGCAATTGATATTTGTGAGGACACTTTAAACCACTTTTGCTTACATGTTTGTTTTCTTAAAAAAAATTATATCATACACAATTTATGTTGAAATTTGTTTTTCATATTTTTCTGTTTAATCATCACAGTCATTCTGTTTAATCATCATTAAAAATTGTATGTCCAGTTGAAATTGTAGCCAAGTTAGGAGGATACTCAGATTTAAAAATTAGTTACACAAGATTTGCAGTTTCTTTATGCCAATCTCCAATTTCAAAATGAAACGCAAACTTAAGTTAGTAAAAACTAGCAGGAATTAAGTTTAATGAAACGGCACAAAGTGAGGTTGGGGTGTTCTCTAAAATCAATCCAGAAAAAAATCTATTTCGATTCATAAAAATTTGGAGTAATGTCTGAAGATAGATTTGTGAGCTGATTTAAAACTCCAGCTTGAATGAGGAATGTGTGAGAATTAGATAATTTACATCAGAACAAAAAATCTTAGTGCAGGAATTAGAAATCTGTGTGTCCTCGTTCTCATAAACTTCATAATTTCAAATTATCAATATTGGCCAATAAACCAATTAAAATATAAACGTTTTCTGCAAACAGGAAAATAAACATTCTAAGAAAGGCCTATATAAATACTTATTAAAATATATTGAGTCTACACCAGAATAATGCAGGAATTCACCAGAACAATAACGAATAAACATAAATCTATTACATGTAGTAGCTACAAGAAGTAGGACTTAGGAAGGACTCTTCAGATTTAGAAAGTAGCCACAAATAGGTAATAGCCATCTACATTCATGCAAAAACAATAACAAATAAATGTATCTATTACGCTACAAGAAGTAGGACTTAATCTTTTGAAGAACTTTTCAGATTTAGAAGGTATAAGTCCTATAATAGGTATTTATTCCTATAATAGATACAAGATGTAGGACTTAATTGTCCAAAGTACATATTAGAAAGTAGCCTCAAAATAGGTAATAGTGGAAAGAAGAACATAATCAAATACAATATTTATTTAGAGAAACATACAAGATAATCAATATAAGTCTTCATCTCTGAGTAGAGCGTGCAATTTGTTCCTTGAGAAGCAAAATACTTGACCTTTGATCAGGCGGTAGTAATGCTATTTGCTCGTCAGATAATTGTAGGACTTGCATGATCAGGGCAGTCTGTGGAAAGATAAAAAGAAATATAGAGATAATAGACAGATAAAATGATTCGAGAAGAGACCCCTTATTAAAAATGCAATTGCTAAACATTAATTGATTTCTACATTCCAGATTGGAAAAACATATCTGTGAAAGGGGTAAGTAGAAAGTTTAAAAATACGCTTTTTGTAAGTATTTTGATCTATCATTGTTTTTATCTATATTAACCCTTTCCACTCGAATGCCGCCGCTTCGGCATTCAGCATTTTGCGAGTGGAAAGGGTTAAGAATATTGTTTGCATAATTTTTCTTACAATGAGGAGTTATTTTAATATAAATAATAATAAACATTATTACCTTGTCCTGATCAGTTGTTGGAGCGTTTGAAGCAGGAGCTGGTCTAGGTGGTGCCATAGATGTTGGAGGAGGTCTTGTTGGCATGATACCTTTAAAAATGAACAAGTATATAATAATAATAATAATAATGGGTAGTACTGCCCTAGGGCTGGTCCAGGAGCTGAGATAAACTCCAACTCGATTCAGGGAAAAATAGCATGGGAGATTTCCCATTGCCATTTTACACTGCAGTGCCCAAAAAGTCTATTTTACTTGAAACATATTTTTGATTTATATTTTTAGGTGAAAATTGATATCACTACTGCATGATATCAGGATATATCCAGTGCAAGGGGTAAAACTCATGACCCTTTCCATACCAGGCAGTACTACCCATGAAACATCTAAATCTTAATATATTCAGAATAGCAATTTCTACTACTATTTTGGTTATCAATTTGGAAGCATTTGAGCCCCTGAGAGCAGAGAAATTCAAAAACATCCATACTAAGGACCACCCCAATATATATTTCATATAATTTTTTCCCCCTTACCTCTAGCTAATCGTGGATCATTCCTGGCAACTTCAGGAGGACGAGATCTAGGATCACTTGGTGCAGCAGTACTACAAACCAGAATATTGTTAATGAATTTTATTTATTGGTATTTTAGAATTGTATCGAATTGATTGAATAACTAACCTTTCTGTTGGTGTCGGTCTTGCTAACATACTTCTCATATCCTGGTCACCACTAGGCTGGTTGCTACGCAACATTCTTGGATCTGATGCACGAAAATCTGTATCTGAAATATTTATATCTTATTTATTACATAATAGAAATGAATTTAAGAGGGAATTTGACACACAATTTGGTGATCACGATATTAATTAATTTAAATCCTGGTTTCATTTCTGGTGCTATTTGTGGGACAAGAAGTTTTCAATTTGTTATTAAATGTAAATGTACTGGTTGGTGGTTTGATAATAAAGTTTATTAAAACGTATAATGCATTTTAATCTTTAATCAAAAAATAAACTAGATGTAAGTGGCATGTTGCCTTAAGGCAAGGGCATTGGACATCTGAATATGTGTGAATGATAATTAAATCAAAAGGGACTGATATTTAGCAAATATTTAATTAATAGAATAAAAACTTTATAGATAAAGATGTTTGACATCGTGTTGTAGATAATTTTGACTAGTTTTCATCTTTCTAAATATAATATAAGACAACGTTCATCTAATAATAAGTTTATCTATTTAAAAGATGGACAATAAAAGATGAAAAATTTCATCTACATTTTTCATATCAACAAGGGACACTAAAATTATAAATTGAAGTTTAATCAATTATCAATATTGCAATAAAACTTTAGAGATAAATATGTTTGGCATCATGTTGTAGATAATTTTAACTTGTTTTCATCTTTCTAAGATAACATAAACTAAAAAATTGCACCTACATTTTTTGTATCAACATGTGACAATGATATTAAACTGAGTTTCTTTAATTATTAATATTGCGATAAAACTTTATAGATAAATATATTTGGCATCGTGTTATTGATAATTTTAACTAGTTTTTTCATCTTTCTAAGATAACGTTTATCTATTTTTATTAATTCAAAAGATGCATAACAAAAACTAAAAAAATTGCACCTATATTTTTTTTTCATCAACTAATATTGCAATAAAACCTTATACATAGATATGTTTGGCATCATGTTGTAGATAATTTTAACTAGTTTTCATCTTACTAAGATAATGTTCATCTATTTTTATCTATTTAAAAGATGCATAATAAAAACTAAAAAAATGCACCTACATTTTTTGTATCAACATGAGACGTTGAAGTTTAATTAATTAATAATAATAGAATAATAAATTTATAGATAAATATGTTTGGCATCAAGTTGTAGATAATTTTAACTAGTTTTCATCTTTCTAAGATAACGTTATCTATTTGAAACATGCATAATAAAAACTAAAAAAATGCACCTATATTAACATGGGACACTGATTGATTGCAGTTTAATTAATTAACAATAATAATATAGTAAAAACTTTATAGAGAAAAAACTTTATCGTGTTGTAGATAGTTTTATCTAGTTTTCATCTTTACAAGCTCTATATACATAATAAAAATTAGAAAATTGTAGCCTCATTATCGACATTGATATTTTAAATTTAAATTCATTTAATATTTATATTATAATAATGGGCTATCATGTTGTAAATCGTTTTATCTAGTTTTTATCTTTCTAAGACCACAATTATCTATTTAAAAGATACGTAGTCAAAAATGCACTCACAAAGACAAAAATTAATTATAGATAATATTATAAAACCCGAATAAATGAATTTATTTATTAAATTAGCAAATAGGATTTTATGGTGCAAGCACAGACATACATACTTTATCCAAATTCGGTGTCAAATGATTGAGAATGACTTGAAAGGTCTTTCAGAATGTTAATAACAATGTTGTAAAAAGCAAGTACCGGTACTTGCTAATTTTAAAATGAATTGCATCTTCTGGAAAAAATACCATATACTTTATCTATAGAGGTTATAACTTTGATGGCAAACGATTCAGAATGACTTCTAACATCCTTTGGAATGTTAATAACAATTGTATAAAACAGTACCAATTGAAAAAGTGCTATTAAGACTTTGTTATAAATAAAGAACTAAATTAATTATAATTCCATTACCCTTACCGCTATAAATGTTGGTCTGTGGTGCAGCCACTGCACTAGGCTGCTCCCTCACTGCAGGCTGTGCCTGTGGCAATTTAATACCACCCATCGGCTGCTGCTGTTTAGCAACCATCATTGGCGGTTGTTGGTTCGTAACCATGGTTGGTTGTTGATTTGGAACCATCATTGGTTGTTTCGGGAACACTACTGGTTGTTTCTGAACAATACTAGGTTGAGGAACTATTTGAGGAGGTGGTACTATGCTAGGTTGGGGCACCATTGTAGGTGCAGGGACAGGCTGAGGTGCAGCCACAGGTCTAGGAGGCGCATTGCCACCAAGACCAGGAATCATTACAGGGGCTGGAACTGGTTGGGGTATTATGTTAGGGGTTGGAGCAGTTGGTTGTTGTTGTGTTAAACCAGGTTCTGCTTTTATTGTTGCCTGTGGCATTGATATTGAGGGAGCAGGGACTGTTGCAGGAGTTGGTGGAGCAGGGGCTGTCATTGTTGCCTAGATAAAAGAAATATTTTAAGTAATAATTGTACAGAAAAATTGAAATTTGGAGGTTTGATGAATTAGCAAAGATTCTTCTCTATTTACCAAGAAGTCCTTAGGGTCCACGATGTTCAATAATATCTGTGCATGAAGCAAAGCGTATGTCAATTGTGGATTTTTAGCAAGCATGGTCCTTGCTTCGGTGGCATTGTTTTGGATGCAACCTTTCATTTGAATCATCAATTCGAACATTTGGCCAGCTGGAAGGCATGCCACAGCTTTGCTAATCGCTGCTGGGGTATCATCTGTCTAAAAAATAATAATAAATAATATTTGATGGAAATAAGATATAAAAAACGTTTTTTTTTATAAATTGTGTAAGTTAATAGATACCACATGGATAAATCAACTAATATAAGATATTGATAATTCTTTTTTATGTTACATTTTCAAAGTTTTCATTATAAAATTGCATTTGTAAATTTAGTTGTTTAATCGTAAAAAAGTATTGCAAATATATTTTATTTGTAATTTTATACTTAAATAGATTTTACTTACTTGGTTGCTGCTGTTGAAAACACTTCTACCTGTAAAAATATTTGTGTATCGTAAATCAAAAGCTCTTGAATGAAATTAATCTAATGAATTTAATTGTGAGAATAAATAAAATCATTGGTGTAAAATAACAATGAAATTTAATAAGAAAGCATTAATACTTCTTTGCTTCAGACATTTTTACAATAATTAGCCAATATATAAACCATAAATAAACTAGTTGTAAATAATTGTGATAAAATTCAGTGTATATCTGATTTTAAAACTTTATTGAAACTTATTAAGTTAATAAGCTCAAATTCGAAGACTCTGGTAAAAATTTTAATACAAAAATAAATATGTATATATAATTTTAATTAATAAACTATTACTAAAGATATTTTACATATATATATTTACCAAAATCCATTGTGGCATATATGTTAAAGATATGAAAACACTTTCACAATCACTAAAATATATTTTCTAAATCAAAATAAGTTTAATTCTACTTTCCAATTAATAAATAAATATATTTATATTTAAATATTTGTATATATAAAATTATTTACACAAAAATATATTTCTGTTTGACATTTAAGAAGACATGACAGATTAACGATGTGAAGTTAGCTTCAAAAATATACCAGTGTTTCTCAACATGTGTGTAACATAAATATGAATTATTGCTTAAAATTAAATAATAATTATTTAATCAACAAATATTTATTTTTAAAGATAGTAAAATTTGATAATAATCAAGAACAAATAATTATTTTCGTCATATTATTTTAGTTATAGTAATGGGCCGAAAATCGAAAATGAAAATTTTTGCATATCTTAACGTTTTGAAAGTTTCAGAACATTTTGGCATACCTCAGAAAAAATGGATGTATGTGTATGTGTGTTCAAAAAACATTCGATTCCTATTGATAGGGAGATGTGCTGATTAGTTTTTGGCAAAGGCAGGTCGAGCCGTTAGGGAGATACGTAGCAAAAAGTGCAGAAAATACAAATCGAGTTTTCAAGAGAATGGAGTATCCGATTGATCCAAAAAACATTAAATTTGCAATGATTGGGAGAAGAGGTGATTAGTTTTTGGCAAAGGCAGGTTCAGCCATTTCGAAGATACAGAGGTAGATATTAAAAAAATAACAGTTTGGAGAGAACTAAGCGTCCGATTTGAATGATTCAAAAAACTTTCTGCTTGTTTTAACAAAATAATTGCTTCTGGAAAAAAAGTTTTGTTGAAACTTTGTTGAGATTTTAATTTTAATTAAAACTAAAGTTCTAATATACTTTAAACAAATAATTTCAGCTTATATATTTCTTATAAATATTAGACAATGCTACAATATTTATAATAATCTATTTGAAAACATTTAATATTCCTCGATCATTTCGTTACGGTACGGAATGTTCCAGCAATTTGCCTTAAGGCACAATGCCATACACCACTAGTTTCTATCAGCAGTCATGTATCAGTTCCTGATTATGTAAATCCATTATTGAATACTTATAATTATCCCACTGTGAATCAACATTTGTCCTGTCAAGCTATATCAATATATGAATGCCTTCTTGCATATCTTACATTTGTGTGGACGGACACCAATTGGAATTTGCATATGTTTATTCAAGACACTTGGATCTGTGAATTTCTTATCACATATTTTGCCTACTGTGAATGAGCATATGTCTTTTCAAGACACTCGATTGTGCAAATGCCTTATCACATATTGTACATTTATTTGGGCGTTCCCCAGTGTGAATGAGCATATGTCTTTTCAAGACACTCGATTGTGCAAATGCCTTATCACATATTGTACATTTATTTGGGCGGTCCCCAGTGTGAATGAGCATATGTTGATTCAAATGACACAAATGTATGAACTTCTTACTACATATTTTACAAATATGATCTCGTTCACCAGTGTGAGTGAGCATATGTCTACTCAAATCATCCAATCGTTTGAATGTCTTATCACATATTGTACATTTGTTAGGACGTTCCTCAGTGTGAATGAGCATATGTCTATTCAAGCCACTCAATTGTGCAAATGCCTTATCACATATTGTACATTTATTAAGACGTTCCCCAGTGTGAATGAGCATATGTCGATTCAAATTACTCAAACGAATGAATGTCTTATCACATATTTCACATTCATGAGGACGTTCCGCAGTGTGAGTTAGCATGTGTTGATTCAAGCCACTTGATTGTGAGAATGTCTTATCACATATTGTACATTTATTAGAGCGTTCACCAGTGTGAACGAGCATATGTCTTTTCAAACTATCCAATCTTAAGAATGTCTTATCACATATTGTACATTTAGTAGAGCGTTCCCCTCTATGAATGAGCATATGTTGATTCAAATTACACAAATGTATAAACTTCTTATCACATATTCTACAAATATGAGCTCGTTCACCAGTGTGACTGAGCATATGTCTACTCAAATCATCCAATCGTTTGAATGTCTTATCACATATTTCACATTTATTAGGGCGTTCCCCAGTGTGAATGAGCATATGACGATTCAAATGACTCGATCTTATGAATGCTTTATCACATAGTTGACATTTATAAGGTCTCTTTGCAGTATCAGCATGAATTTTTTGTTTTTGATTACCAGATTCGTTCAAGTGTGAAGTTTGTTCTGTGGCATGAGCACATATGTGTTGATCTAAATGATATTTTGTAGTAAATGCATTATCACACTCTGTACATTTGAAATGTTTTTCATCTGTATGAGATTTGAGATGCACTTCTAATGCACTTGCTTCTGGAAAAGTCTTTGAACAAAATTTACATTCATGTTCATGCACTAACATATGCTGTTTTAAATTGTACATCCCTGTAAATGTCCTATCATACTTGTCACATTTATAAGGAGGCGCCTGAAATAATTCCTGTTGGGCATCTTCTATTTTTACTATGGAATCTGTAAACCTCTTCTGGCATGTTTCTTCATCCTCTGAACAGGATTCAGGGTCTTTTTCAATTTCCTCTTTGATGTCTTCGATTGGATATTCTTGTGGTTCAATTTTAATTATCGTATCATCAGCTGCCTCTGACATTTTGAGATATTTGTGCAATGTGTATGTTCTGTAAGTATTGACAAAAATAGTTGATTACTATTTAATGAGCTATTGCTGAATATGATAATTTAACTAGATATTGACGGTTTGAGAATGGAGTGTTTTAGAAAGGCAATGCATTTATCCAGTTGTAATATTTCTCAGGAGTAAATCAATCTCAAAGCTTTCTCAATGGTTGGGTTTATTTCTAAAGCTAGTTTTATCTTTAAATCTAATCTTACATTAAATTAACTGAAGTCAGTTTTGGACAATGTATGTCGCCAAGATGAATCCTTCCTCAAATCTATTTAACAGATGTGAAACTATTTGTTACACACTTTTGGCTTATTGCAAAGCTGAAATATAAAAAGGTACAATTGAGCTTTGATTATCCCTTAATATTTATAGTTCTTTCTGTATGAAATAAATATAAAAAAATTTAATCATGAGAAATAACCTCAAAGTATTTTACACTACCTTTATGTTTATCAATCAATCTCACAAACACTGCCTTTTAATACACACTAATAATTATACTTATGTATTTATATAATATATTTATTATAACATTTAATTAATAATTATGTTGAATAATTAAATAAATAAAAAATTACATGTTTCATCAGTCCATTCAATAATTTGTTTGACAGTTTGACAGTTGAATGAACTTCGGTAAACGAACTGAATATGGCGGTGCTCCAATGTCACTGTTGCCAACATAAGAATATTTTGAAATATTATTTCATTTTTGACAACTTTTGGAACCACAACACCAGTTCTGTCAGTTTGCGAAAGAAAGTTTACTACTGTTCTAATGAATTCAAATAAAAAAATGATGTTTTATAATATATTAAACATATATAAATATGTTTAATATATTATTTAATGTTTAGGTAGTTTTAATTTGTTATATTTACGTTTCAGCAAATTTTATATAGAAAGATTGTGAAGTTTTTTATTTATAGGTTATGTACCGGTAATGTTAGAAGAACAAAAATAGTTATATATAAAAATGACTGATAAATTGTGGAAAACGTTTTGTGCAGCTTTTCCTATTTTAAATGAAAAGGTAATAAAATTAGTCCTTATAATATTACTAATAGTTTATTTAATGTAGTCTTTGTAATTGAATAGAATTTCTTTTACAGCGATCTCCTGAATCCATAACAGAAGACAACTTCATAAATTCAGTACAGGAACTTCGCAACTTAAAAATAGACCAAATATTCATCCAACACATATTTACACAAATAGAAACCTACATAAGACAACAAGTAGCCCCCTTGTTTTGGAGTAAATTCCAAATACAAAACAATGCACAGAATACATCCAACAACTTTCAAGACTCTGTTACATATCTTTATGATTTTGTTAAAAGTTTTCAACCACAGTTACAAAGACTGGATTATATGAGGAAGTCTTGTGATTCTGTGCAGTTAATTTATGGAGAAAGTGATACTTTGGAGGCTTTTTTAGTTATTTTAAGAGCTACACTGTTTTCGCAGAAAGTTCTTGATTATGAAGTTGTGGTACATGATTTTTATGATAAGGCTTTCAAGGTGTTTGCAAACTGCGACACAGGTGATTATAAATTAAATGCATATATGTATACATATATATATTTATATTTCTATTCCTCTTAGATGCTGAAGACTCCCTAGACGATATAACATGTCCAGGATGTTCCATGGAGACAGATTCATGTGCCTGTTCTACTATTGTTATGAACTTTCATTATGTAAACAGCTGTCTGATGTCGATGGGGCTTCTTGAAAAGTTAGCAGGACAAGTCATTACAA
Organism: Ctenocephalides felis; assembly: GCF_003426905.1. NCBI lineage: Eukaryota > Metazoa > Arthropoda > Insecta > Siphonaptera > Pulicidae > Ctenocephalides > Ctenocephalides felis. The sequence goes on from NW_020536999.1 coordinate 89,987,285, forward strand.
GTCTTATTCAGGATAGAATAAATTTACATGTTAAAAACACTACTAAAGGCAGTTTTGACTTGTCACATATTAAACCTTTAGAAGAGGTAATAATAGAAGATATTTAATATTGAAAGTTTTGTATCAAAGAATCAGCTATTTATACAAAAATTATTTGAACAATAATAATGATAATAAATATATATAATTCATTGCTTTATATTGAATAGATTTGATGCACTTATCTATTTTTTTATTAATTACATAGTTTTTTTTTTAGTGGTTAGATTGTATAGTTGTAAACTGGTTAATTAAAATTTACTGTGGAGGCTCTGCAGAAATTCCACGAAACAATCTTAAAATTGCAAAGGCTATAGAGAGATTTAAAAGAAAACTAGGACACTTTTTGTATGAAACTTACACACTTACCAGGATTGAACAGTTGTTTAACATTATTATAGGTAATAAAATAAATAATATATATATATATATATATATATATATTTAATATAAAATCTTATAGATTAACCTATCTTTATTACAATTAATGAATTAATGAAGTTTATTAGTAATTATCATTAGGTTAAACCTAGAGTTGTTCATGAATGTAATTGATATTATTTTAGTTATATTATAATATTGTGATAAAAATATTAATTGTATTATCTATCTATCTATCTATTTTTTCTAGAGTATCCTGAATCCCAGCCAGCAATTGAAGACCTCAAACAGTGTCTCCCCAAAACAGAATTACGTCCCAAATTAGTATCAACTCTGCAAAATGCTTTGCAGACCAGACTGCTACATCCAGGTGCCAACACCCCAGATATTCTGACGGCTTATATATCTGCAATAAAGGCTTTGAGACATTTGGACCCGAGTGGAGTCTTGCTGGAAACTATTACGGAGCCTGTCAGGCAGTATTTGAGAGGAAGAGATGATACAATAAGGTAAAGGAACATGATTTAGAGTTTTGTCTGATGCACATGGGTAAAATTCTATTCTATTTCTGGGTTAAATTCTATTATGATAATAGCATTTATAGTGGATAAAGATAAGACAACTTTTCGAAAATGGATAAAGAAAAGACAACTTTTAGCACAAAGTCCTTGAAATATGTAACTTATTGGTTTAAATTTTTTGAATTGTATATATATATATATATATATATATATATATATATATATATATATATATATAAATGAAAAAGTGAAGAAACTAGTGGTAGTGTACAAAAAATCAAGAATAATCCTAAGATTTGATAGAACTCTAACAAGTAAGTAATATTATCTAAGTATATTGAATTATCTAAGCATTATCAATTTAATTTTATCTCCACACAATTTTTGATTAAAAACCAAATCATATAAATAAGTTTTTAATGTCATTTTGACAAAACTAGTGCCAAATTAAAATATTTTTATTTCATTATTATATATACAAATAGTTTTGCAAACTTAACAAATGAGTTATATATGTAGATATTTAATCAATGAGTTTTTTATTTCAAGATCAAGTTGTTAAAATTTAGTATTTTGTGGCAAGATGGCTAATCGAGGATATTTCTCAGAGCACACACATTATATTCATAGAAATGTTACCGATGAAACTGCTTGTCCGATTAGTCCAAAGAAAAGGCAGTACACTTGGCAGGTAAGAATAAAATCAATATATGTGGTCTAATTGATTCTTGTTGATTATTTTTCATATTTTATTTAAATTTTAGAGCATATAGAGTTGCTTTAGGAAATTGCAATATTAGAGTGTATTGTTAAGAATTTAATTTTGAACAAATTTGCCAATACATCATTTGCATTTGTCAAATGGTTTAAGAATTATACGAAACATAATATTTTAATTCAAGATAATTAGAATTTGTGCAACTTGCAAATGGGTAATTGTACTACAGTTATTTGCAAGTGATTAGTATTCAAAGAGAAGAACACCAATTTAGTATTTATTTCAATTTAATATAAAGACATAATATTTCAATTCAAGATAATTACAAGTGTCAGCATTTACTAAATGCAGCAACTTGCCAATAAGTAATTCTGTTACAGTTTTATGCATATGAGATGTAGTTGAGTATTATTCAAAGAGTTGAATACTAATTTTATATTATTAAGATTTAGATAAGATTATGTTGCTTTGTAAGATTCTTCTTAAGATTCACTTTGAATTCTGTTGCTTTATATTAGCTAAAAGTGCTACTTGCCAATAGAAAATCTTGACTAGAATATAGAGAGAGTAGAGAACTTAGAGCACTTTGAAAATCCATAATAAAAGTTATTTCATCGAATGTTACTTGAGACTTTTCAAAAAGCAGTTCAAAGAAGAAATACTTAATTCATTTTTTATCTCTCCTCGCAAAAATTTGTATAAGCTCTGTAGTATTTTTTACAATTATACACAAAATCCAGAATCCAGAAAGAATCTGAAAAACTTGAAACGCAATCAATAAGTCAAAAGACCAAAAAAGACTTGAATAAAAAGTGTATAAATCTTCCAGTTTGATTGTATTGACAAAATATAGACAAACTAATGGGGTTTATTGTTTTTATAATACTTCATTGTATATAGCATTCAAACAACACATCCTCATACACTTAAAGTATTAATATTTTTGATTCTCTAGAAATTGTTTAGAATATACCTTACTTAGCAAAATAACGTTTGCCGGGTCAGCTAGAACCTAAAACCAATCCCATCAACCCGTTATCTATCATCTATACAATTTTATCCATAATTCCATCCATTACCTTATCTGTCCTCTCCTCCAGGTTAAAAAGCATCGCCACATCGGCGAGCTGACCCGTCTAAAATACCTGGAGGCCAAGAACGTCCTCTCTCCGGCTGAGAAATGGATCATGTACGGCGAGGACAACGAGATCCTGTTTCCATTAGAGACGGAAAAGCCCGAAGTGTACTGCGAGAAGTCGCTTCCGGCAAAATCTCTGCCCAGGAACGTCCTGATCGAGAGGAAGCGCAGAGAGTACAAGAGTCTGCCGATAGAGACGATCATGTTCGAGGCCGAGATCACCCCTTGGCAGATACTTCCACCAGAGGAGATGCACCGGTTCTTGAGTGCTTACCAGAAATATGCAATTGGTAAGGGTAAAGGATTGATGGGGCTTTACTGGTCTTTCAAAGTAACAGAACATCCCTTAAATATATATTAATATATGTTAATTAAATACACAGTAAACACCGTGTGATTTGAGCGGCGGGGGTGATTTAAAATCCACAAGCGTGCCTTCAGCTCTGTAACACCCATGTGGAATCTATGTGGATTTCAGATTGCTAACGCTGCTCAGTGTTTAATGGGTATTCTATGGTGCACCTATTTTATTTTGTAAAGCATATTTTCTAGATGTTGATAGCCTCACAATGTGTTGGTGGTTTTGAAAGTGTCTAAAAGCTATAACTGATGTGGTGTTTATGCCAGCACTTATTTAAACTATTGATACTGCCAACAGCTAAAACTAACTTTCAAATTGAACCAATATCAAGATAATATTAGTTATACTTTGCATAATATGAGTACCTGTTATTTTCAGGCATTTTATATAACTTTATGCAATTTTATGTTGCAATATAAGACAAATCATCGAGATTTGCTATTATACTTATCATAACATTTTGAAGGACATGAGTATGTTTTTAGCGTACTTAAGAATCAGAATTATATTTAATAATCTAATTATAACAATACTCAGATTCATTCATCAATATTTAAATAAGTTTGTTTCTTTTACAAGGTCACGAATTCAATGTCCTCCCCCTGGAGCTGTTCGACAATGAGGACTTCGAGTGCATGACAGTGGAGAAGTGGCTCAAGAAGAGCACTGTTAAGGACATCAAGCACACACTGCCAGCGAACGCCTTTATACCTGTCAGGGGGCTCTACGAGGCGCGACAGAAGGCCTACAGGAACGCCGATCCGGATATGCTTTACAAATGGACCAGGTGGGATAATAATAAAAGTAAAATTAATGGGTGTCTGCTTGAGTTAAACTCCAAATCGATTCAGAGAAGCATGCTATTGGTGTCTAATTTTTTCATTGAAAGAAAATTATCTCATGCAGTTCAAAATTTATGAGTCTTTAAGTGCAAACTGAAGCCTTGTTGAAAACTTACCGTTATTGTGATTAATTTTTATCAATTTTGTTAAAAAATATAAACAATTTTTCACTTTTTTGCATATTTTTCCACTGTTGTTTATTACCACAATTGTTTATTACCAAATATTTATTTAACCTTTCTCTGTCTTTTATCACTAATCTTCTATTTCCTCCCCCCAGTGTGGCAGTTGGTGACTTTGATCCCCAGACCCAACGTTGGGCAGTAATCACACTGGACAAGGAAAAGCAAATTTATAGAGTACCTCGAGTTTATGTCTTGTTCAAAGCCGAGAACCCTAAAATCTTTGCAGAACGTTTACGAGATGCTGTAGCCTCTCGAAACAGTGCTCAGAGGGAACTGAAATTTCAGTTGTATGTCGATTGCATGAATTTAGCAGGAGTCATGGACCCTGATAAGAAACTTATGGAGAAGGTCGAGAGACTGTCGTCTCGTAGAAATGCTTCAATGGCGGAGAGAGAGTCTCAGCAGCAAATGTTAACGGAACTAAGAGTAAGTTAAAGATAAAATAGATATAAACAATACATTTAACATTTATCTATTACCTTTTCTAGTTGGATTATCGTAGAAAGCTGGCAGAGATTGAACTCCGTCAAACTGGTTTCCAGAAATACAATCTTGAAATCACAGTGCCTCCTTTAGATGAATACAAAATTGTATATAAACGTGTAGAGACTTTGATGGAAGGCTTTACTGCAAGGAAGGAGTACATGCACTGGATGGGGTTGTATGTGCTGCCGAATACTTTTAATGGATTGTACAGTGTTGCTATAGAGGATGAGAAATTGGCAGCCTATAGCTTGTTTATGACCAATTTTAGGATGAGGGTGTCTTTGACGGAATTTTTAGGTAAGGGTGATAGATATATAGCTTATTAAGCAAGGCACTAACTTTTTGTAGAGTACAAGTTTAAAATTTTCTTTGCCGCATGAATTTTTATTTCAAACAATCATCGAAATAAGACATACATCTGTATAATAGTTTTTTTCACTATTTCATACAATTTTTACACTATTCCACATTACTATTTAATTTCATTGCACTATATTTTATACAATTTTGCATAATTTTACATAATTCATTTAATACATTCATGACTTATTTTATAGAAAATGTTACCTTGTTTACCATTTTACAAGATTTTTTTTTTGGTTTCAAATATGTTTTAATAATTGTACAGTGTTTTGTCTTATTTAAACAATTTTACATAGTTTTACATGTTTTATTTTAAAAAATTATCAAGTTTATTATTTGTTATCGAAAAAAGACATACATCTGTATAATAGTTTTGTCACTATTTTATACAATTTTTACACTATTCCACATTATTATTTAATTTCATTTCACCATGTTCTATAAAATTTTGCATAATTAACTTCCCGTAGGGTAAGTTATTTAATGGGCCGAAAATCGAAATTAAATTTTTTTGCATTTCTCGACGTTTTGAAGGTTTCTGAACATTTTGGCATACCTCAGAAAAAATGTATGTGTGTATGTATGTATGGATACAAATTTTCAGTCACGTTTTCGGGCGCACGGATCAACCGATTTGAATGGTTCAAAAAGCATTCGATTCCTATTGATAGGGAGATGAGCTGATTAGTTTTTGGCAAAGGCAGGTCCAGTCGTTACGAAGATACGGAGCAAAGAGTACAGAAATGACAAATCGAGATTTTGAGAGAACGGAGTATCCGATTTGAACGATCTAAAAAACATTGAATTTGTAATTAATGGGAGAATAGGTGATTAGTTTTTGGCAAAGGCAGGTCTAGCTACTTGGAAAATACAGAGCTAAATGTGCAAAAAATGGCGGTTTTTGAAAGAACTAAGTGTCCGATTTGAATGATTCAAAGAACTTTCTGCTTGCTTTAACAAAATAATTGCTTTTGGAAAAAAAAATGTTTCAAATTTTTTTTGTATTTCGAAAATAATTCAGATTTTAATTTTAATTCTGACTAACGTTCTAATATACTTTAAACAAATAATTTCAACCTTGCAATTCTGTTTATATAACTCTTATAAATATTACACAATGTTACAATATTTATAAAAATCTATTTGAAAACATTTAATATTCCTCGAACATTTCGTTAAGGTACGAAATGTTCGAGTTAAGGTAAGTTCCAGCAATTTGCCTTAAGGCACGATGCCATACACCACTAGTTTTACCATGATTTTACCTCGCTTTTTCCTTCATTGTTTACAATTTGTACGATTTTATTAATTTTTGCCTCATTTGACACGTTTTTATAAAATTCCATATAATTTTACTTTATTTTGCACAATTTTACTTCATTCTGCACATTTTTACTTTATTCTTAATTTTTTAATTTTACTTATTTTCATCTTACTTATTCGTTTTTACCTTATTTTGCTTGATTCAATTTAATTTTACAGTTTTATACAATATTTTACATATTTTTCCCCATTTTTATTGTTTTTTTCTCTTATTAAATAATTTTACTGTTTTATGCATTTTTACATTATTGTTAATAATGTAAAAATTATTACTTAATTTTATTTAAGTAAACACATTTTTACCGTGATTTACATCATTTTAAATTTTTTACCGTATATTATTGGTACTGTATAAAATTTTACTAAATTTTAAGCTATTATACCTTATTTTACATAATATCATCGCATTTTATATGTTTTTACCATAATTTGGACTGTTTTTTTATACTGTTTACTTAATTTCACACGTTTTTATAAAGTTTCATATAATTTTATTGGATTTTGCACATTTTTATCTTTTTATTTTACTTATTTTCATCTTACTTATTCGTTTTACCTTATTTTGCTCGATTCAATTTAATTTTACACTTTTATACAATATTTTACATTTTTTCCCCCATTTTTATTGTTTTTACATTTATTAAATAATTTTAGTGTTTTATGCATTTTTAAATTATTGTACACAATTTTATTTAAGTAAACACATTTTTATTGTGATTTACATCATTTTAATTTTTTTACTGTATATTATTGGTATTGTATACAATTTTCTTAAATTTTAAGCACTTATACCTTATTTTACATAATATCATCTCATTTTATATATTTTTACCATAATTTGTTTTTTATACTGTTTACTTAATTTCACACGTTTTTATGAAATTTCATATAATTTTATTTCATTTTGCACATTTTTATCTCCTTAATTTTACTTATTTTCATCTTACTGACTCGTTTTTAACTTATTTTGCTCGATTCAATTTAATTTTACACATTTATACAATATTTTATGTATTTTTGTACCATTTTTAATGTTTTTACTTTTATTAAATAATTTTACTATTATATACATTTTTCTATTATTGTACAAAATTTTATTTAATTTAACACATTTTTATCGTGATTTACATCATTTTAATTTTTTTACCATATATTATTGTTATTGTATAAAGTTTAATTATATTTGATACATGTATACCTTATTTTACATACTTTCATCTCATTTATATCTTTTTACCATTTTTTATACTTTTTAATCTAGAATTATATAAAACAGTGGAATATGTCATTTGTCAAATAAAAAAAAATGACACTAATATTTTTATATACACACCTAAGTTGCTATATGAGGAAATGTTATACGCTCTATTAAAATGTCTTCCAACGACAACAGTTTTGAAGTAACCAACAGCAAACATGAACTTCCGCAATCCAGTCAACATTCTTTATCCGTCTACAAAAATGTATCCCTCAAAACTGGTAAAAAACCTAAGAAACATGCAGGCTTCGTTAACATTAACTATAACCACTGCGACGTCACCGAGAAGATATTCATGGACCAGAAATTGAAGATCAAGATGCTCCATAACAAACTTGGAGCAGCTCAGATACACATCAATGAATTGACAAACGAGAATAGGCTCCTGAAGCAACTACAATCGAAGCAGGACACCGTCCTGAGTCGTTTGGAGAACTGCAAGTCCAAGTTGCCTCAATTACTTCGAAACCAGGATGAAGACATGCGTAGTTGTCAGAACAAGTACCATCATATGAGGAAGGAGTTACGAGGAGTTGCGCATAAACTTAAACAGACCGAGAAGAAGTTGTGCAGTCTCCAAGAGGCTTATGTGCGTCTCCAGATTTTGAGCGAGGACCGCAATTTACCAGAACGCCAACAATTGATGGAGGAAAATATGAAACTCCAGGACGACATTGCTAAACAGAGAGATGCCAATGTGCAACTGGAGAAGAGCATGCAGTTATTGAGTAAGAATTCTAAGGTCCAGATGATGAACGAGAATAGTAAGCATAAGGAGACCAAGAAGGCTTTGGAGATTGCAGAGAATGAGGTTGCAAGGTTGTTACAAGTTCTGGAGTCTCGGGATAAGTATATTGCTATGCACCATATTAGATCAGGAACCAGAAGTCTAGGTAACAAAATTAAAGATGTGACACCTAAAATTAGTGTTATCAAAGAAGCACCAAAGAAAATTGTCAGGAATAAAACATCATCAACTAAGGTTGATGATGCCAAAAGAAGTGGCAAAGTATCTAATACACTTGTGGACCGTGCAGATATTTTGAAGAGCATCAAAGCAGGCGTTGATAGCATCTCATTAGAAATTACTCAATCTAACGACTCAAGCAACTTTCTTGATCCTGATGAGTACGACACCAGCAGCATTGAGGATATGACTTCTAGCAACCAAGAAGAAAACAGGGATACACCTTTGGTACAAGATGATGACAAGGATTTTTTAGTCTTCACCAGAACCAGACCAGGCATGTTTTCCAACTAAACAAGTAGATTTACCAACACCAGATGATGGCACAAAGACTTTTTAGTCTTCAACCAGAACCAGAC
>NW_020536999.1:89997225-90033001 GCF_003426905.1 Ctenocephalides felis
AAAGTTCAAAAATACGCTTTTTGTAAGTATTTGGATTTAGATATATCATTGTTTTTGCCCATTAACCTTTTCCACTCGGATGCCGCCGCTCCGAGGCAAAATACATATAAATCTCTCGCATTTCGCGAGTGGAAAGGGTTAAGAATATTGTTTGCATAATTTTTTCTGTAATAGATAGAAATATTTTAAATAAATAATAATAAACATTATTACCTTTCCTGATCAGTTGTTGGAGCATTTGAAGCAGGAGCTGGTCTAGGTGGTGCCATACTTGTTGGAGGAGGTCTTGTTGGCATGATACCTTCAAAAATAAACAATTATATAATAATAATAATGGGTAGTACTGTCAAAGCCTGGTCCAGGAGCTGAGTTAAACTCCAATTCAGGGAAGAATAGCATGGGAGATTTTCCATTGCCATTTCACATAGCAGTGCCTGTCTGGAAAGTCTATTTTAATTGGAACTTATTTTAGATCTATATTTTCAGGTGAAAATTTATATCACTACTGCATGAAATCAGAATATATCCAGTGCAGGGGTTAAAACTCATTACCCTTTCCATACCAGGCAGTGCTACCCATTAAACACCTAGATATATCCAGAAATAGCAATTTCTACTCCTATTTTTGTTATCAATTTGGAAGCATTTGAGCCCCTGAGAGCAGAAAAATTCAAAAACATCCATACTAAGGACCACCCTAATATATAAATCATCTAAATTTTTTCCCCTTACCTCTAGCTAATCGTGGATCATTCCTGGCAACTTCAGGAGGACGAGATCTAGGGTCACTTGGTGCAGCAGTACTACAAACCAGAATATTGTTAATGAATTTTATTTATTGGTATTTTAGAATTGTATCGAATTGATTGACTAACTAACCTTTCTGTTGGTGTCGGTCTTGCTAACATACTCCTCATATCCTGGTCACCACTAGGCTGGTTGCTACGCAACATTCTTGGATCTGATGCACGAAAATCTGTATCTGAATATTTATAATATCTTATTGATTACATAATAGAGATGAATTTAAGTGGGAATTTGACGTAATGGTGATCACGATATTAATTAATTTAAATCCTGGTTTTATTTCTGGTGCTATTTGTGGGGCAAGAAGTTTTTAATTTGTTTTCAAATGTAAATGTACTGGTTGGTGGTTTGATAATAAAGTTTATTAAAACGTATAATGCATTTTAATCTTTAATCAAAAAATAAACTAGGTGTAAGTGGCATGTTGCCTTAAGGCAAGTTGCATTGGACATCTGAATATGTGTGAATGATGATTAAATCAAAAGGAACTGATATTTAGCAAATATTTAATTATTCCAATCAATATTGAATTTCAACTATTTAATTATTATATTTTATAATTACACCACTTTTTGTAGGCCTATTTTTTTTTTTCTTTCCTTATAGAAAACAAATTTTTCCTTCGGGGTTTTTACTTATCAAGTTTGAAAAAGATAAATACATATAGATAATTTTAATGTTGGAAAGTGAATTCTAGATAATATACATAGATAAACAAGTATAAATAATATATTAAATTAATTACTATTAACTTTGTTAATATTATATTGAATAATAACTATTAATTTTGTTTTGTTTGTATTCCTCCTAAGCTTGGTATTTAATATGATACACTATCGTTAATCATATTTTAATAAAGTTTTATAGATAATTTTATCTATTTTTCATCTTTCCAAGATTTGCATTATCTATTTAAAAGTAAAAACTAAAAAATTGCACTTACATTTTTTATATCAACATAGAACACCGAAATTATTAAATTGAGTTTCATTAATTATTAATATTGCAATAAAACTTTAGAGATAAATATGTTTTATCCAGAGATAAGGAAAATTTTATCTATTTTTCATTTTTTTAAGACCACATTCATCTATTTTAAAGTAAAAACAAAAAAATTGCACCTACATTTTTTATATCAACATGGGACAAGGATATTATAAATTGAGTTTCATTAATTTTTAATATTGCAATAAAACTTTAGAGATAAATATGTTTTATCCATAGATAAGGAAACTTTTATCTATTTTTCATCTTTTTAAGACCACATTCATCTATTTTAAAGTAAAAACAAAAAAAAATGCACCTACATTTTTTATGTCAACATGGGACAAGGATATTATAAATTGAGTTTCATCAATTATTAATATTGCAGAAAATTTTATAGATAAATATGTTTAGTATCATTTTGTAGATATTTTCAACTAGATTTCATCTTTCTAAGATAACGTTCATCTATGTTTATCTATTCAAAAGATTCATAACAAAAACTGAAAAAATGCACCTACATTTTTTGTATCATGTATTGTAGATAATTTCAACTACATTTCATATTTCTGGTGCATATTCTGGTTCATATTTCTGGTTATGAACGTTATCATCTATGTTTATCTATTTAATCGATGCATAATAAAAACTAAAAAATTGCACCTACATTTTTATATCAACATGGGGGATACTAAAATTATAAATTGAAGTTTAATTGATTATTAATATCGCAATAAATTTTAGATAAATATGTTTGGCATCGTGTTGTAGATAATTTTAACTAGTTTTCATCTTTCTAAGATAAGGTAAACTAAAAAATTGCACCTACATTTTTTATATCAAGATGGGACAAGGATATTATAAATTGAGTTTCATTAATTAATATTGCAGTAAAATTTTATAGATAAATATGTTGTAGATTATTTTAACTAGTTTTCATCTTTCTAAGATAACGTTTATCTATATGTTTATCTATTCAAAAGATGTATAACAAAAACTTAAAAAAATGCACCTACATTTTTCGTATCCCGATATTATAAATTGGGGTTTAATTAATTATTAATAATACCATAATAAAAACTTTATAGATAAATATGTTTGGCATAATGTTGTAGATAATTTTAACTACATTTCATCTTTCTAAGATAACGTTCATCTATGTTTATCTATTTAAAAGATGCATAATAAAAGCTAAAAATTTGCACCTACAATTTTCGTAACATGGGACAGTAGAATTATAAATTGAAGTTTAATTAATTATTAATATTTCAATAAAAATTTATAGATAAATATGTTTGGCATCATGTTGTAGATAATTTTAACTAGTTTTCATCTTTCTAAGATAACGTTCATCTATGCTTATCTATTTAAAAGGTGCATAACAAAAACTAAAAAAATGCACCTACATTCTTTGTATCCCGATATTATAAATTGAGGTTTAATTAATTATCAATAATACCATAATCAAAACTTTATAGATAAATATGTTTGGCATCATGTAGATAATTTTAACTAGTTTTCATCTTTCTAAGATAACGTAAACTAAAAAATTGCACCTAAATTTTTTGTATCCCGATATTATACATTGAGGTTTAATTAATTACAAATAATACTATAACAAAAATTTTGTAGATAAATACGTTTGACATCGTGTTGTAGATAATTTTAACTAGTTTTCATCTTTCTAAGATAACGGTCATCTATGTTTAAATATTCAAAAGATGCATAACGAAAACTAAAAAATGCACCTACATTTTTATATCCCGATATTATAAATTGTGGTTTAATTAATTATCAATAATACCATAAAAACTTTATAGATAAATATGTTTGGCATCGTGTTATTGATAATTTTAGCTAGTTTTCATCTTTCTAAGATAACGTTCATCTATGTTTATCAATTTAAAAGATGCATAATAAAAACTAAAAAAAATTGCAACTATAGTAACATGGGACACTGATTAATTGCAGTTTAATTAATTAACAATAATAATATAACAAAAACTTTATAGATATAAATATGTTTGATACTGTGTTGTAGATAATCTTATCTAGTTTTTATTTTTAAAAGGCCTTCATACATAATAAAAACTAAAAAGTTGTAGCCACATCATGGAAATTGATATTATAAATTGAAGTTTGATTAATATTTAATAATATAATAATGGGTCATTATGTTGTAGATCAATTTATCTAGTTTTTATCTTTGTAAGACCACATTTATCTATTCAAAAGATGCATAATAAAAACTAAATAAATTCAGCAATGATACTGATGTCAATGCGCGCGTTAAGCAAAGACGAAAAATAATTTTTGATAATATAAAACTGGTATAAATAAATTTACTTATTATACTAACAAATCGGATTTTCTGGCACATACTTTATTCAATTTCGGCGTCAAATGATTGAGAATAACTTGAAAGGTCTTTCAGAGTATTGATAAAAATGTTGTGAAATAGTAAGTACCGAATTTAAAAATTATAACAACAAATTGGATCTTTTGGCAAAAATAAACATATATACTTTATTTATATATGTATAGAAGTTATAATTTCGGTGATAAACGATTCATAATGACTTCAAACGTGCTTGAAATGTTAATAACAGTTTTATAAAATAGTTACTACCAATTGATATGGATTGAAAAAGTTCTAACTAAAAAAAACTATTAAATCTTTGTGATATAATTTGGTATAAATAAAGATTAAATAATCATAATTAAATTAATTATAATTCCATTACTCTTACCGCTATAAATGTTGGTCTGTGGTGCAGCCACTGCACTAGGCTGCTCCCTCACCACAGGCATAGGCTGTGCCTGTGGCAATTTAATACCACCCATAGGCTGCTGCTGTTTAGCAACCATTGGTGGTTGTTGGTTTGGAACCATCATTGGTTGTTGATTTGGAACCATCACTGGTTGTTTCGGGAACACTACTGGTTGTTTCTGAACAATACTAGGTTGAGGAACTATTTGAGGAGGTGGTACTATGCTGGGTTGGGGCACCATTGTGGGTGCAGGGACAGGCTGAGGTGCAGCCACAGGTCTAGGAGGCGCATTACCACCAAGACCAGGAATCATTACAGGGGCTGGAACTGGTTGGGGTATTATGTTAGGGGTTGGAGCAGTTGGTTGTTGTTGTGTTAAACCAGGTTCTGCTTTTATTGTTGCCTGTGGCATTGATATTGAGGGAGCAGGGACTGTTGCAGGAGCTGATGGAGCAGCTGCTGTCATTGTTGCCTAGATAAAAGAAATATGTTAAGTAATAATTGTACAGTAAAATTGGAATTTGGAGGTTTGATGAATTAGCAAGGATTCTTCTCTACTTACCAAGAAGTCCTTAGGGTCCACGATGTTCAATAATATCTGTGCATGAAGCAAAGCGTATGTTAATTGTGGATTTTTAGCAAGCATGGTCCTTGCTTCGATGGCATTGTTTTGAATGCAACCTTTCATTTGAATCATCAATTCGAACATTTGGCCAGCTGGAAGGCATGCCACAGCTTTGCTAATCGCTGCTGGGGTATCATCTGTCTAAAAAATAATGGAATATATATTAATAATAAATAATATTTAATTAAAATTAAAGATATAAAAATTGGGGTAAATTAATTAGTAAATTAAGTAAGTAAATTAATGGATATCATAAGAGTATGAATTAATAAATACCATATAAGTACTGATACCATAGATAGATTAATCAATTAATATATATATTATTTTGATGATAATTCTTTTTTATGCTACATTTTTAAAGTTTTAATTATGAAATTGCATTTGTAAATTTAGTTAATCATAAAAAAGCATTGCAAATATTTCTTTTTTGTAATTTTATACTTAAATAGATTTTACTTACTTGGTTGCTGCTGTTGAAAACACTTCTACCTGTAAAAATATTTGTGTATCGTAAATCATAAGCTCTACATACTTGAATGGAATTAATCTAATGAATTTAATTATGAGAATAAATAAAATCATTGGTGTAAAATAACAATGAAATTTAATAAGAAAGCATTAATACTTCTTTGCTTCAGACATTTTTACAATAATTAGCCAATATATAAACCATAAATAAACTAGTTGTAAATAATTGTGATAAAATTCAGTGTATATCTGATTTCAAAACTTTATTGAAACTTATTAAGTTAATAAGCTCAAATTCGAAGACTCCAGTAAAAATTTTAATACAAAAATAAATATGTATATATAATTTTAATTAATAAACTATTACGAAAGATATTTTACATATATATATATTTACCAAAATCCATTGTGGCATATATGTTAAAGAAAACACTTTCACAATCACTAAAATATATTTTCTAAATCAAAATAAGTTTAATTCTACTTTCCAATTAATAAATAAATATATTTATATTTAAATATTTGTATATATAAAATTATTTACACAAAAATATATTTCTGTTTGACATTTAAGAAGACATGACACATTAACGATGTGAAGTTAGCTTTAAAAATATACCAGTGTTTCTCAACATGTGTGTAACATAAATATGAATTATTGCTTAAAATTAAATAATAATTATTTAATCAACAAATATTTATTTTTAAAGATAGTAAAATTTGATAATAATCAAGAACAAATAATTATTTTCGTCATATTATTTTAGTTATAGTAATGGGCAGAAAATCGAAAATGAAAATTTTTGCATATCTTAACGTTTTGAAAGTTTCAGAACATTTTGGCATACCTCAGAAAAAATGGATGTATGTGTGTTCAAAAAACATTCGATTCCTATTGATAGGGAGATGTGCTGATTAGTTTTTGGCAAAGGCAGGTCGAGCCGTTAGGGAGATACGTAGCAAAGAGTGCAGAAAATACATAACGAGTTTTCAAGAGAATGAAGTATCCGATTTGAATGATCCAAAAAACATTCAATTTGCAATGATTGGGAGAAGAGGTGATTAGTTTTTGGCAAAGGCAGGTTCAGCCATTTCGAAGATATAGAGGTAAATATTAAAAAAATAACAGTTTGCAGAGAACTAAGCGTCCGATTTGAATGATTCAAAAAACTTTCTGCTTGTTTTAACAAAATAATTGCTTTTGGAAAAAAAAATTGAAATTTGTATATCAAAAATAATTCAGATTTAAATTTTAATTCTGACTAAAGTTCTAATATACTTTAAACAAATAATTTCAGTTTATATATTTCTTATAAATTTTAGACAATGTTACAGTATTTATTAATAATCCACCAAAAGAAGTTCCAACAATTTGCCTTAAGGCACGATTCCATACACCACTAGTTTCTATCAGCAGTCATGTATCAGTTCCTGATTATGTAAATACATTATTGAATACTTATAATTATCCCACTGTGAATCAACATATGTCCTGTCAAGCTATATGAATATATGAATGCCTTCTTGCATATCTTACATTTGTGTGGACGGACACCAATTGGAATTTGCATATGATTATTCAAGACACTTGGATCTGTGAATTTCTTATCACATATTTTGCCTACTGTGAATGAGCATATGTCTTTTCAAGACACTCGATTGTGCAAATGCCTTATCACATATTGTACATTTATTTGGGCGTTCCCCAGTGTGAATGAGCATATGTCTTTTCAAGACACTCGATTGTGCAAATGCCTTATCACATATTGTACATTTATTTGGGCGTTCCCCAGTGTGAATGAGCATATGTTGATTCAAATGACACAAATGTATGAACTTCTTACTACATATTTTACAAATATGATCTCGTTCACCAGTGTGAGTGAGCATATGTCTACTCAAATCATCCAATCGTTTGAATGTCTTATCACATATTGTACATTTGTTAGGACGTTCCTCAGTGTGAATGAGCATATGTCTATTCAAGCCACTCAATTGTGCAAATGCCTTATCACATATTGTACATTTATTAAGACGTTCCCCAGTGTGAATGAGCATATGTCGATTCAAATTACTCAAACGAATGAATGTCTTATCACATATTTCACATTCATGAGGACGTTCCCCAGTGTGAGTTAGCATGTGTTGATTCAAGCCACTTGATTGTGAGAATGTCTTATCACATATTGTACATTTATTAGAGCGTTCACCAGTGTGGACGAGCATATGTCTTTTCAAACTATCCAATCTTAAAATGTCTTATCACATATTGCACATTTATTAGAGCGTTCCCCTGTATGAATGAGCATATGTTGATTCAAATTACACAAATGTATGAACTTCTTATCACATATTCTACAAATATGAGCTCGTTCACCAGTGTGACTGAGCATATGTCTACTCAAATCATCCAATCGTTTGAATGTCTTATCACATATTTCACATTTATTAGGGCGTTCCCCAGTGTGAATGAGCATATGACGATTCAAATGACTCGATCTTATGAATGCTTTATCACATAGTTGACATTTATAAGGTCTCTTTGCAGTATCAGCATGAATATTTTGTTTTTGATTACCAGATTCATTCAAGTGTGAAGTTTGTTCTGTGGCATGAGCACATATGTGTTGATCTAAATGATATTTTGTAGTAAATGCATTATCACACTTTGTACATTTGAAATTTTTTTCATCTGTATGAGATTTGAGATGCACTTCTAATGCACTTGCTTCTGGAAAAGTCTTTGAACAAAATGTACATTCATGTTCATGCACTAACATATGCTGTTTTAAATTGTACATCCCTGTAAATGTCCTATCACACTTGTCACATTTATAAGGAGGCGTCTGAAATAATTCCTGTTGCGCATCTTCTATTTTTACTATGGAATCTGTAAACCTCTTCTGGCATGTTTCTTCATCCTCTGAACAGGATTCAGGGTCTTTTTCAATTTCCTCTTTGATGCCTTCGATTGGATATTCTTGTGGTTCAATTTTAATTATCGTATCATCAGCTGCCTCTGACATTTTGAGATATTTGTGCAATGTGTATGTTCTGTAAGTATTGACAAAAATAGTTGATTACTATTTAATGAGCTACTGCTGAATATGATAATTTAACTAGATGTTGACAGTTCAAGAATGGAGTGTTTTAAATATTTCTCAGGAGCGTATAAATCAATATCTAGACTTTTTCAATGGTTGGGTTTATTTCTAAAGCTAGTTTTATCTTATATTAAATTAACTGTAGTCAGTTTTGGACAATGTATGTCGCCAAGATGAATCCTTCCTCAAATCTATTTAACAGATGTGAAACTATTTGTTCCAAACTTTTGGCTTATTGCAAAGCTGAAATATAAAAAGGTACAATTGAGCTTTAATTATCCATTGCCTACCTATATTTAAAATTAAATATTTATAGTTCTTTCTGTATGAAATAAATATAATAAAAAGTTAATCATGAGAAATAACCTCAAAGTATTTTACACTAACTTTATGTTTATTAATCAATCTAACAAACACTGCTTTAATACACGCTAATAATTTTACTTATGTATTTATATATTCTATTTATTATAACATTTAATCAATAATTATGTTGAATAATTAAATAAATAAAAGATTAAATGTTTCATCAGACCATTAAATAATTTGTTTGACAGTTTGACAGTTGAATGAACTTCGGTAAAAGAACTGAACATGGCTGCGCTCCTATGTCACTGTTGCCAACATAAGAATATATGCGAAATATTATTTCATGTTTGACAACTTTTGGAACCACAATATCAGTTCTGTCAGTTTGCGAAAGAAAGTTTACTACTGTTCTAATGAATTTAAATAAAAAATTGATGTTTTATAATATATTAAACATATATAAATATGTTTAATATATTATTTAATATTTAGGTAGTTCTAATTTGTTATATTTATTTTTCAGCAAATGTTATATAGAAAGATTGTGAAGTTTGTTATTTATAGGTTATACACCGGTAATGTTAGAAGATAAACAAAAATAGTTACAAATAAAAATGACTGATAAATTGTGGAAAACATTTTGTACAGCTTTTCCTATTTTGACTGAAAAGGTAAGAAAAGTAGTCCTTATAATATTACTAATAGTTTATTTAATGTAGTGTTTGTAATTGAATGGAATTTCTTTTACAGCGATCACCTGAATCCATAACAGAAGACGACTTCATAAATTCAGTACAGGAACTTCGCAACTTAAAGATACATCAAATATTCATCCAACACATATTTACACAAATAGAAACCTACATAAGACAACAAGTAGCCCCCTTATTTTGGAGTAAATTCCAAATACAAAACAATGCACAGAATACATCCAACAACTTTCAAGACTCTGTAACATATCTTTATGATTTTGTTAAAAGTTTTCAACCACAGTTGCAAAGACTGGATTATATGAGAAAGTCTTGTGATACTGTGCAGTTAATTTATGGAGAAAGTGACACTTTGGAGGCTTTTTTAGTTATTTTAAGAGCTACACTGTTTTCGCAGAAAGTTCTTGATTATGAAGTTGTGGTACATGATTTTTATGATAAGGCGTTCAAGGTGTTTGCAAACTGCGACACAGGTAGGGAGATAAAACACACACACACATATATATATATATATATATATATATATTTCTTTTTCTTTTAGACGCTGAAGACTCCCTAGACGATATAACATGTCCAGGATGTTCCATGGAGACAGATTCATGTGCCTGTTCTACTATAGTGATGAACTTTCATTATGTAAACAGCTGTCTGATGTCGATGGGGCTTCTTGAAAAGTTAGCAGGACAAGTCATTACAAGTCTTATTCAGGATAGAATAAATTTACATGTTAAAAACACAACTAAAGGCAGTTTCGACTTGTCACACATTAAACCTTTAGAAGAGGTAATAATAATAGATATTTAATATTGAAAGTTTTGTATTCAAAGGATCAGTTATTTATACAAAAATTATTTGAACAATAATAATGAATAAATATATAATATTCATTGCCTTATATTGAACAGTATTGATGCATTTATCTATTTTTCTTATTAATTACATAGTTCTTTTTTTAGTGGTTAGATTGTATAGTCGTAAACTGGTTAATTAAAATTTACTGTGGAGGCTCTGCAGAAATTCCACGAAACAATCTTAAAATTGCAAAGGCTGTAGAAAGATTTAAAAGAAAACTAGGACACTTTTTGTATGAAACTTACACACTTACCAGGATTGAACAGTTGTTTAACATTATTATAGGTAATAAAATAAAATATATATATGTATATATATATATATATATATATATATATATATTTAATATAAAATTTAATAGATCAACCTATCATTTATTTAATTAATGAATTAATGAAGTTTATTAGTAATTTTCATTCGGTTAAACCTACAGTTGTTCATTAATGTAATTGATATTATTTTAGTTATATTATATTGTAATAAAAATAATAATTGTATTGATTATCCATCTATCTAGCTATCCATCTATTTTTTCTAGAGTATCCTGAATCCCAGCCAGCAATTGAAGACCTCAAACAGTGTCTCCCCAAAACAGAATTACGTTCCAAATTAGTATCAACTCTGCAAAATGCTTTGCAGACCAGACTGCTACATCCTGGTGCCAACACTCCAGATATCCTGACGGCTTATATATCTGCAATAAAGGCTTTGAGACATCTGGACCCGAGTGGAGTCTTGCTGGAAACTATTACGGAGCCCGTTAGGCAGTATCTGAGAGGAAGAGATGATACAATAAGGTAAAGGAAAATGGTTTAGAGTTTTGTCTGATGCACATGGGTAAAATTCTATTCTATTTCTGGGTTAAATTCTAAGTTCTATTTTGATAATAGAATTTATAGTGGATAAAGATAAGACAACTTTTCGAAAATGGTTGAAGATAAGACAACTTTTAGCACAAAGTCTCTGAAATATGTAACTTATTGGTTTAAATTTTTTGAATTGTATATATATATATATATATATATATGTATATATAAATGAAAAAGTGAAGAAACTAGTGGCAGTGTACAAAAAATCAAGAATAATCCTAAGATGTGATAGAACTCTAATAAGTAAGTAATATTATCTAAGTATATTGAATTATCTAAGCATTATCAATTTAATTTTATCTCCACACAATTTTTTATTAAAAACCAAATCATATAAATAAGTTTTTAATGTCATTTTGACAAAACTAGTGCCAAATTAAAATATTTTTATTTCATTATTATAGTTTTGCAAACTTAACAAATAAGTTATATATGTAGATATTTAATCAATGAGTTTTTTTATTTCAAGATCAAGTTATTAAAATTTAGTATTTTGTGGCAAGATGGCTAATCGAGGATATTTCTCAGAGCACACACATTATATTCATAGAAATGTCACCGATGAAACTGCTTGTCCGATTAGTCCAAAGAAAAGGCAGTACACATGGCAGGTAAGAATAAAAATAATATGTGTGGTCTAATTGATTTTTCTTGATAATTTTTCATATTTTATTTATATATTAGAGCATACAGAGTTGCTGTAGGACATTGTAATATTTCACTGTATTGTTAAGAATTTAATTTTGAACAAATTTGGTCAACACATCATTTGTAGTGAAATGGTTTAAAAATTATACGAAACATAATATTTTAATTCAAGATGATTACAATTTGTGTAACTTGCAAATGGGTAATTCTACTAAAGTTATTTGCAAGTAATTAGTATTCAAAGAGAAGAACACCAATTTAGTATTTATTTCAATATTATATCAAGACATAATATTTTAATTCAAGATGATTACAATTATCAGCATTTACTAAATGCAGCAACCTGCTAATAGGTAATTCTGTTACAGTTTTTGCATATGAGATATAGTTGAGTATTACTCGAAGAGATGAATACTAATTTACTATTTATTTCAATTTTATATTATTAAGATTTAGATAAGATTCTGTTGCTTTGTAAGATTCTTCTTGAGATTCACTTTAGATTCTGTTGCTTTATATTAGCTAAGTGCTCTTTGCCAATAGAAAATCTTGAATAGAATATAGAGAGAATAGAAAACTAAGAGCATTAGGGAAATACAAATATAAATATACTATCTTATGCGAAAACTTGGTATGCATTGCATCAAGAGAAACGTGCAACTCCTGATTCACTTTAGATTCTGTTACTTTATATTAGCTAAAAGTGCTACTTGCCAATAGAAAATCTTGAATAGAATATAGAGAGAATATAAAACTAAGAGCATTAGGTAAATACAAATATAAATATACTATCTTATGCGAAAACTTGGCATGCATTGCATCAAGAGAAACGTGCAACTCCCAAATAGGCAAATTTCGAACCTAAAACCAATCCCGTTATCTATCATCTATATACTTTTCCCCATAAATCCATCTATTACCTTATCTGTCCTTTCCTCCAGGTTAAAAAGCATCGCCACATCGGCGAGCTGACCCGCCTGAAATACCTGGAGGCCAAAAACGTCCTCTCTCCGGCCGAGAAATGGATCATGTACGGCGAGGACAACGAGATCCTGTTTCCATTAGAGACGGAAAAGCCCGAAGTGTACTGCGAGAAGTCGCTTCCGGCAAAATCTCTGCCCAGGAACGTCCTGATCGAGAGGAAGCGCAGAGAGTACAAGAGTCTGCCGATAGAGACGATCATGTTCGAGGCCGAGATCACCCCTTGGCAGATACTTCCACCAGAGGAGATGCACCGGTTCTTGAGTGCTTACCAGAAATATGCAATTGGTAAGAGGAAAGGATTGATGAGCCCTTATTGGATTTCCATTGTAACAGGACATTGTTTAAATTAGTATATGTTGATTAACTACTTAGTAAACACCTTGTGATTTGAGCGGCGGGGGCGATCTGAAATCCACAAGCGTGCCTGTCACACCCATGTGGAATCTATGTGGATTTCAGATTGCTAACGCCGCTCAGTGTTTACTGGGATTCAATGTTATCTATTTTATTTTGGTCAAGCATATTTTCTTGATGTTGATAGTCTGTCAGTGTTTTGGTAGTTTTGAAACTGTCTAAAAGCTATAACTGTGGTGTTTATGCAAGCACTTATTTAAACTATTGATACTGCCAAACGGCTAAAAACTAACTTTCAAATTGAACCAATATCAAGATAATATTAGTTATACCTCGCATAATATGAGTTACTGGTATTTTATGTAATTTTATGTTATTTTATGCTATTTTATGTAAAATATAAAACAAGTTATTGAGAATTGCTATTATACTTACCATAATATTTTGAACGACATGAGTGTGATTTTAGTGTACTCGAAAATCGGAAATTATCATTAATAATCTAATTATAATAACACTCAGATCCATTCATCAATAGTACTCAACTTTTTTTTTCTCAGACAGACATAATCTCTTATACCAGGGTGCCTGATATAAGAGATTATGAATTGCTTTATACAGTTTGTACTAAGTTTGTTTTTATTACAAGGTCACGAATTCAACGTCCTCCCCCTGGAGCTGTTCGACAATGAGGACTTTGAGTGCATGACTGTGGAAAAGTGGCTCAAGAAGAGCACCGTGAAGGACATCAAGCACACACTACCAGCGAATGCCTTCATACCTGTCAGGGGGCTTTATGAGGCGCGACAGAAGGCCTACAGGAACGCCGATCCGGACATGCTTTACAAATGGACTAGGTGGGATAATATTAATAAAAATGAAAAATAATGGGTGACTGATCTAAGGCAGGTTCATGAGATGAGTTAAACTCCAATTTGATTGAGGGAAGAATGGTGTGAGAGAATTTTCCATTGCCATTTCACACCGCAGTGCCCGAAATGGGCTTATTTGCAATTAGAAACATATTTAAATTCTCGAAAATGTAAATTTTTTATATATCTTTACGTTTCAGAGGTATCTGAACATTTTGGCATACCTAGAAAAAATTGATGTATGTGTGTGCGCGAGTATGTTGTGTGTGTATACAAATTTTCGTCAACGATTTCGAAAACACAGTTTCACCGATTTCAATTATTCAAAAAACATTTGATTCCTATTAATAAGGAGACATGCTGATGAGTTTTCGGCACAGGCAGGTCTGGTCGTTCCAAAGATACGGGGCAAAAAGTGCCAAAAACAGTAACACAGTTTTTAAGAGAACGGAGCGTCTGTTTTTAATAATTCAAAAAACATTTTTCTTGTATTGACAAGATGTAGAACTGACTAAATTTTTGGAAAGGCAGGTCCAGCGGTTATGGACTCTCAATGAAAATAAGTTAAAAGAATGTCATTTGGCGGTCAAAAAATGTTTATATGTACATCAATTATCAGATATTTTATGAAAGTTTTAATAATGTGTACACATTTTGTGTAAATTTTTTTGGGTTCCGTACCAAAATTTTTGATTACGGTACGGAAAGTTCCAGCAATTTGCCTTAAGGCACGATGCTATGCACCCCACTAGTTGATCTATATTTTCAAGTTGAAATGGACATCGCTGCTGCCTGATTGCCAGTGGCTCTCTCGGACCCCACCCACATGAGTCCGCCCGTTAACGATCTTTGCCATCGCAATCTTTGTGGAATAAATAATTTACATATTTGATGCACATATGCTATAGGTGTCTCATTTTTTCATTAAATGAAAATTATCTCATGCAGTTGGAAATTTATAAGTCTTTAAGTGCAACCTGGAGCTTTGGGGAAAACTTACTGTTATTGTAGTTAATTTTTACCAATTTGTTAAAAAAATAAACAATTTTACACTTTTTTTTGCATATTTCGCATATTTTGACACCACTACTGTTTATTACCAAATATTTATTTCACCTTTCTCTGTCTTTTATCACTAATCTTCTATTTCCTCCCCCCAGTGTGGCAGTAGGTGACTTTGATCCCCAGACCCAACGTTGGGCAGTAATCACGCTGGACAAGGAAAAGCAAATTTATAGAGTACCTCGAGTGTATGTCTTATTCAAAGCCGAGAACCCTAAAATCTTTGCAGAACGTTTACGAGATGCCGTAGCCTCTCGAAACAGTGTTCAGAGAGAACTGAAATTTCAGTTGTATGTCGATTGCATGAATTTAGCAGGAGTCATGGACCCTGATAAGAGACTTATGGAGAAGATCGAGAGACTATCGTCTCGTAGAAACGCTTCGATGGCGGAGAGAGAGTCTCAGCAGCAAATGTTAACGGAACTAAGAGTAAGTTAAAGATACAATTATATAAATGATACTTTTATCATGTATCTATTACCTTTTCTAGTTGGATTATCGTAGAAAGCTTGCAGAGATTGAACTGCGTCAAACTGGTTTCCAGAAATACAATCTTGATATCACAGTGCCTCCTTTAGATGAATACAAAATTGTATATAAACGTATAGAGACGTTGATGGAAGGATTTACTGCAAGGAAGGAGTACATGCACTGGATGGGGTTGTATGTGCTGCCGAATACTTTTAATGGATTGTACAGTGTTGCTATCGAGGATGAGAAATTGGCAGCCTATAGCTTGTTTATGACCAATTTTAGGATGAGGGTGTCTTTGACGGAATTTTTAGGTAAGGGTAATAGATATATAGCTTGTTAAGCAAGGCACTAACTTTTTGTAGAGTACAAGTTTAAAATTTTCTTTGCAGCATGAATTTTTATTTTAAAAAATCGTCAACTTTATTATTTGTTATCGAAAAATGACATACATCTGTATAATAGTTTTTTCACTATTTTATACAATTTTTACACTATTCCACATTATTATTTAATTTCATTTCACCATGTTCTATAAAATTTTGCATAATTAACTTCCCGTAGGGCAGTTATAGTAATCGCAAAAAAATCGAAAATGAAAATTTTTATATATCTTTACGTTTCAAAGGTTTCTGAGTATTTTGGCATACCTTAGAAAAAATGGATGTATGTGTGTGTGTGCGTGTGCGGATACAAATTTTCGTCGACGATTTCGGGAACACCGATCAACCGATTTGAATAATTCAAAAAAATTCGATTCGTATTGATAAAGAGAAGTGCTGATTAGTTTTTGGCGAAGGTAGGCCTAGCCGTTCCAAAGATACGGGGCAAAAAGTGCCAAAGATGGTAACTCAGTTTTTAAGAGAACGGAGCGTCCGATTTCAATAATTCAAAAAACATTTTACTTGTATTGACAAGATGAAGAACTGATCAAATTTTCATGAAGGCAGGTCTAGGGGTTTTGGAGATCTAATGAAAAAAGTAAAAAAAAGCCAGTTGGCGGTCAAAAATGATCATTAGACATATGCACGCGGCGCTTACGCGCTTTGACATTTTGTCTCTATGCAGTTAAAGCAGTACGATTGCTTTCCAAATATTTTTAGAATTTACAAAATATGTCAAAATAAAGAAAACATTTTTTCAATATTTTTTTTTTTCAAAAAAAGTAATTTTTTGTCAAATCTATAGTTTCTCAAAATCTAATTTTTTCGAAGTGATTTTTTTTCAAAAATGTTAATCGTTCTTAAAAAAATAATAACTTTTGGTACGGGAAGTCCAGCAATTTGCCTTAAGGCACGATGCCGTGCGCTCCACTAGTTTATTTAATACATTCACTGACTTATTTTATAGAAAATTTTACCTTGCTTGCCATTTTACAAGATTTTCCTTGGTTTGAAATATGTTTACATAATTTTACAATGTTTTGTCTTATTTAAACAATTTTACATAGTTTTACATATTTATTCCTAATTATTTCGTTTTATTTTGTTCAATTTTAAACAATTTTACTTGATTTTACCTCAATTTTATCTTTATTGTTTACAATTTGTACGATTTTATATATTTTTGTCTCATTTCACACTTTTTACGCAATTTCATATAATTTTACTTTATTTCGCAGTTTTACTTCATTTTGCACATTTTCACTTTTTTAATTTTACTTATTTTCATCTTACTTATTCGTTTTTACCTTATTTTGCTCGATTCAATTTAATTTAAACTTTTATACAATATTTTACATATTTTTCCCCATTTTATTGTTTTTTCTCTTATTAAATAATTTTACTGTTTTATGCATTTTTACATTATTGTACACAATTTTATTTAAGTAATCACGTTTTTACCGTGATTTACATAATTTTAATTTTTTTTACCGTATATTATTGGTATCATATAAAATTTTACTAAATTTTAAGCATTTATTCCTTATTTTACATAATATCATCTCATTTTATATGTTTTTACCATCATTTGGTTTTTTATACTGTTTACTTAATTTCACACGTTTTTATGAAATTTCATATAATTTTACTTCATTTTGCACATTTTTATCTTTTTATTTTTACTTATTTTCATCTTACTGACTCAATTTAATTACAATTTTACTGATTCAATTTAATTTTACACATTTATACTATAATTTACGTTTTTTGGTCCCATTTTTAATGTTTTTGCTTTTATTAAACAATTTTATACATTTTTATTTTATTGTACAAAATTTTATTTAATTTAACACATTTTTACTGTGATTTACATCATTTTAAATTTTTTTACCATATATTATTGTTATTGTAAAAAGCTTTTTACCACTTTTTATACTTTTTACTTCATTGTTGTCCAAACGGTTTGTTCACCAAATCTCCTTGAATCTAGAATTATATAAAACAGTGGAATATGTCATTTGTCAAATAAAAAAAATGACACTAATATTTTTATATACACACCTAAGTTGCTATATGAGGAAATGTTATACGTTCTATTAAAATGTCTTCAAACGACAACAGTTTTGAAGTAACCAACAGCAAACATGAACTTCCGCAATCCAGTCAACATTCTTTATCCGTCTACAAAAATGTATCCCTCAAAACTGGTAAAAAACCTAAGAAACATGCAGACTTCGTTAATATTAACTATAACCACTGCGACGTCACCGAGAAGATATTCATGGACCAGAAATTGAAGATCAAGATGCTCCATAACAAACTTGGAGCAGCTCAGATACACATCAATGAGTTGACAAATGAGAATAGACTCCTTAAGCAGCTGCAATCGAAGCAGGACACTGTCCTGAGTCGCTTGGAGAACTGCAAGTCCAAGTTGCCTCAATTACTTCGCAACCAGGATGAAGACATGCGTAGTTGTCAGAACAAGTACCATCATATGAGGAAGGAGTTACGAGGAGTTGCGCATAAACTTAAACAGACCGAGAAGAAGTTGTGCAGTCTCCAAGAGGCTTATGTGCGTCTCCAGATTTTGAGCGAGGATCGCAATTTACCAGAACGTCAACAATTGATGGAGGATAATATGAAACTCCAGGACGACATTGCTAAACAGAGAGATGCCAATGTGCAACTGGAGAAGAGCATGCAGTTATTGAGTAAGAATTCTAAGGTCCAGATGATGAACGAGAATAGTAAGCATAAGGAGACCAAGAAGGCTTTAGAGATTGCAGAGAATGAGGTTGCAAGGTTGTTACAAGTTCTGGAGTCTCGGGATAAGTATATTGCTATGCATCACATTAGATCAGGAACCAGAAGTCAAGGTAATAAAATTAAAGACGTGACACCTAAAATTAGTGTTATCAAAGAAGCACCAAAGAAGATTGTCAGGAATAAAACATCATCAACTAAGGTTGATGATGCCAAAAGAAGTGGCAAAGTATCTAATACACTTGTGGACCGTGCAGATATTTTGAAGAGCATCAAAGCAGGCGTTGATAGCATCTCATTAGAAATTACTCAATCTAACGACTCAAGCAACTTTCTTGATCCTGATGAGTACGACACCAGCAGCATTGAGGATATGACTTCTAGCAACCAAGAAGAAAACAGGGATACACCTTTGGTACCAGATGATGACAAGGACTTTTTAGTCTTCAACCAGAACCAGACCAGCATGTTTTCAACTAAACAAGTAGATTTACCAACACCAGATGATGGCAAAGACTTTTTAGTCTTCAACCAGAACCAGACCAGCATGTTTTCAACTAAAGAAATAGATTTACCAACACCAGATGATGATTTGGATATTGAGCAACAAGTGAAGAATTATGAGACATTGTTTACTCGGAGCCAAAAGTCGACGTTGAGTGAAAGATTTGAGGCTTTTGAGAAACAAATTAAGACAAAATTAATGGCTCATTCCATAGAAAATGATATTTTTGGCACCACGGATATATTTACTACTAAACCAAAGAATATGAGCTTTGATCTTGGTTTGGGTAAAAAGACTAATCGAATAAATAATTTATCAATAATGGAAAATAATGACTTAAGAGGATTGAAGTCATCTTGTAGTTCATCAATGAATGAAAAAACTGACCAGATTACTTCAAAGGGTTTAAAATCTTTATCTACTCCATCAATGAGTGAAAACAATGATACATCCAATACCAGAGACTTGAAATTTGGTTCTCGTCCCTCAACAAGTGAAAAGAAAGATTTAAATTCCTCGAAAGGTTTTCTTTCACCCATTAGTCAATCAATTAAGGATCCCAACGACGATTACTCTCTGATGGATATAAAGCGAAGAAATCTGAGAAGAATAATTGTCTGTCTAGCCATAATTTACCTCCAATTGATTCAACAAAGAAGAAAGAACTTTTGGATGCTCTTAAGAAAATAGATTGTGACAAAAATAAATATAATCAACTTAAATAAATAATATATCAATTTTGTTTTAAAATGTTGTTTTTTATTACTCTTGTAGATTAAATTAGATGCGTTGTTTTAGTTGAAATATGTGGAAAATTATTGATAGTCAGTATATAAAATAAGTTGCTAAGATTTTTTGCATCGTGATGGTAATTATTGTTTTTGTTGTTTTTGGATTTTACAGCTTTACAATATGATAACAAAGTGAAAACTATGCGGTATTTGAAGGATGTCTGGGTCCCCAAAACTGTGTCTTGCATTAAAGGTAAAGTTAAATAAATAATATATATATATATACTAGCTGACCCGACAGACGTTGTTCTGTACCTACGTCTACAATTTTTCAATATTTTATACTAATATTTACTGCTTAGTTAAAAATAATAATTACTGTTTTTTGAATTACTATTTATACCAATATATAAGTGATGTTGAATGTAGAACTGTTTCAAATAAAATGATTGTTCTCAATTCCCACAGTTAACACTTTAATTATTTATTTAACAAATATTAAAAAATGTTCAATAAAATTGTATATTAAAAATTATACACTGCGATTTATTTATAGAACAAATTTATTTCCAATAGCTCAATTTATTTTATTGCATTTAAGGGTTATATAGTATTTTTAGCCATACCTGTAGATGTGGATGTTATAAATGAATGATTTTTGTTTATTCACGACTAAAACATTGATTTTCCAAATTTATCACACTAAAAATGATCGTCTGCCTTTTTGATTTATGGTCATAGCATAAGATAACTCATGTTGAAAATTGAAATCTTTCAAAAAGTACAACAAATTCAGAAAGAAAGAATTAATATATAGCATACGCGGCAAAGGTGCAATATCACCCAAAATAATTGCTTCAATAATGTTGCCTATAATTTTTATAATTTTGTACCATATTTTAACTGGCTTTAAGTAATTTTAATATCTAAATTGCCATTTTTTTCTCTAATAAATCAATATACATTATTGCTTATGTTTATATTTGAAGTGAAATTAATTTGTCAAATCCTGTTCACATGTGCTCTATTCAACTTACGATCAACAAAATATTGATCTGTAAATTTTTTTTACTGTGCTCCAATTTACTTGATATTTTGGAAATAGGCTAATCTTTATCTTAATTTCAATGTTTTTAACAATTTGCACTCCGTCACCATCCACAGCATTAATTGGATTATTCTCTTTTAATTCTGATTTATCAGAACTTGTAATACACTATTTTAAAGGTGATTAAATGAGCTACAACTTTCTCTATCATTACCGTAACTTCTCTATTGTAAAACGGCGAAGGGTTAAAGGGCTCGAAAGACCTCTGGTTGGACAGCTCCTTAATTAATCATACATCTATCAATATTTGTGTAACGAAAAAAATAATAAACATAATAATTACTCAGAAAATACCTCGAATTTTCTTATATATATACTTTTATACGTATTCTTTCAGAGGTATTATGATGAGAAATTGGTTGTTTTTTTTAAATGTTTTTTTTTTCATGAAATCATGAGTTTTTTAAGAATCATTTGTACTAAAGTTGCGGTGGTTATTTCTAGAATCCATCAAGATCTCTTAAACCAAGTTAATTCTAGATTGAATACGATTATTTTTAATTTTGGTGGATATGGCACACAAGTATTTGATTTAAATGAAAAAAAAAACATTGCATGCGTCTTTTATCTGCATGATAGCTCACTCATTTACACGCAGAAGTACTCATTTTAAAGCTTATTTTGAGCACTATAAAACCATTTTCATATCTAACCTAATAATGTTCCTAAAACACTATAAAATAACGATTTATTAAGATTTTAATTGATATAATCTGTTCATTACATGATTTCGTTAAAATGTATATTTTTTGAAGGTTGTTAGCAACAAATGATGTGAAAAACGCAAAAAAGAAACAATATCAGTAGCCAGTAACTTGAAAAATATTTCCTTTTTTGAAAAACATTATTAAATATTTTCTCGTAATTAGTTCTTTTATCGATACCCAACGTTATTTTGTGAAAAAAGTAAAATTACACCACTGAAAAGAAATGTCATCCACCCGAGAAGTGGTAAAGGAGTCTAAATTTGTTTTCACTTCTGAAGAGTAAGATGAACCTAGTTCCAAATTCCAAACGAATTGGAAAATAGTAAAAACTTCAGACCCAAAGCGCTCCATTGAGTAAATATTCCGTACCCAATGAAAACATATGAATTTTGACACAATGAAACTTCTAAATAATTTTTTTTGTATTGTGACTTAGTATAGTAAGGCAAAACGACTGCAAATTGAATATGTTTGAGCGCAATCACTTATGGCTCGCTCCTTTGCGCGAATTCGTACGGCGAATCTGTTCGCAAAGTGCGCAAACAAAATTATTGCAAGCAAAAGCAAACCACGCGCACGTCAGACGCATGCGCAGACTGCATCACTTGTCAAATGCATGTTATATTATTTGCATCTTATATTAATTTAATTTTTGGCACATCTCAGCTGCTTTTCGGCATTAATATGTGACATAGACATTACATTTTTCTTATTCATAATTATGAATTTATTATATTCTAATATTGCCTTAGCCTATAAGTGAATAGAAATGTTTGGCAAATGACAGTCCTCAATTGTTTTTAATGTCAAACTAAGCTTCAAATATTTCAAGGGCAAACAATGATAAGCGGTTTTTTGTAATTTTTTCTATTTATTTCTACAATTTAACTATATTTCTATGAATCAAAACATTCTAAAAAATTTCCCGAACAAACTTCAGGAAGATTCATGAAAATCCGAATTATAGTTAGGAGGAAATATGAAACTTACATTGTTACAGAAGAATTTTATATATAAGATATATATATATATATATATATTTCTATTTCTATCTCTATTTCTATTTCTATTACCAGCTAGTCTGGTCGGCATTGGCAAAACCTGGTTCAACATCCACGAGAAGAACTACCAGCTGTACGAAACATCTAAACTTTACAGATATGTACAGTTGCTGAAGTTCCAGATGCAGGAGACTCTGCACAACCTGATCATTCGATCAGTTAACAAGTACGTCAGCCTTTTGACAGATCCTTGCGAGTTGACGCTCTCTTGTCCCAAATTCATGAAATGGGGCCACAATTTAATGGTCAGTCCTTACGCCTCCAAGAAGTACCCTCAGGTGTTTACGATCTATCTGCATATGAACGAGGTGGAGCCCTATTATTCGACGAGGCTGGAGGATTTCTCGACGTCGATTGTTGAGACTTTTAATAATATTATTAAAGGTAAGGGAATTGATAGAAGAGAAAGTTGTTTAAATTTTAGGGTTTGTCACACGATTAAGATTATTGCAAGAAATAAAGTAGGTACTGAGCACACATGGTAACAATTGTATAACTACTTTTGGTTATTGAATAGCAGTATTCTGCTGGTTTTGAGTTTCTTGTAATGTAGTTCTGGTGCAGTTTCATTTACCGAATAAAGCACAATTTTTACTTCTAAAATAACTTAAAATATTTTCTAACTACACCAAAATTACAATCAGTGATGTGCAAACAATAAAGCAGTGGTGCACCACAAATAATCATACATGTATATGTTTTATATCTACATATATTAAATATATTATTGTATTTTATTTTCTTTTAGAGACCCATACAATAAAACAAATACAACCCTGGCTGCTGGAGAATTTAAAATTTGCTGATGATTTGTTTTTGACATCAATCGGTTTAATGGAACCACAAATTGTTGCCCTGAGAAATAAATTGCAGCATAGTTATTATCAGGTAAATGTTTAATCCTACAATTTTATCTTTTTTCTCCACATTTTTACATAGATTATTTATTTGATTAATCTTTTTCTCCAAACCAAGATCAAAACTCTTTGGTTTAGTAGTAAATATATACGTGGTGCTAAAAATATGATTTTTTATGGAATGAGCCATTAATTTTGTCTTAATCTGTTTCTCAGTTTTCTCATTTCAAATCTTTCACTCAACGTCGACTTTTGGCTCCGAGTAAACATTGTCCCATAATTCTTCACTTGTTGCTCAATATCCAAATCATCTGGTGATGGTAAATCTATTTGTTTAGTTGAAAACATGCTAGTCTGGTTCTGGTTGAAGACTAAAAAGTCTTTGTCATCATCTGGTACCAAAGGTGTGTCCCTGTTTTCTTTTTTGTTGCTAGAAGTTGTTTTCAATGCTGCTGGTGTCGTAGCCAGATTTTTCACACTCATACACAAACACGTACATACACTCTTCCAGTTTTGGTCTCAAACGATTCAGAATGGCTTGAAACTACCAAATCGGATTTTCAGATGAAAACATACTTCTCCTTTGGAAAATAAGCAACTATTATTACCTACCAAAGCCTTTTGAAGAAATTAAATCTTTTTTTTCACTTGTTGAGGGACGAGAACCAAATTTTAAGTCTCTGGTATTAGATGTATCATTGTTTTCACTCATTGATGGAGTTGATAAAGATTTTAAACCCTTCGAAGTAATTGGATCAATTTTTTCATTCATTTATGAACTATAAGATGACTTCAATACTTTTAAGTCATTATTTTCCATTATTGATAAATTATTTATTCAATCAATCTTTTTTCCCAAACCAAGATCAAAACTCATATTCTTTGGTTTAGTAGTAAATATATCCGTGTTGCTAAAAATATCATTTTCTATGGAATGAGCCATTAGTTTTGTCTTAATCAGTTTCTTAAAAGCTTCAAATCTTTCACTCAGAGTCGACTTTTGGCTCTGAGTAAACATTGTCTCATAATTCTTCAATTGTTGCTCGACATCCAAATCATCTGGTGATGGTAAATCTATTTGTTTAGTTGAAAACATGCTAGTCTGGTTCTGGTTGAAGACTAAAAAGTCTTTGTCATCATCTGGTAGCAAAGGTGTGCTCCTCTTTTGTCTTGGTTGCTAGAAGTTATGTCCTCAATGCTGCTGGTGTCGTAGCCAGATTTTTCCCACTCATACACAAACACGTACATACACACTCTTAGTTTTGGTCTTTGGAAAAGATTCAGAATGGCTTGAAACTAGCAAATCGGATCCTCAGATCCTCAGATGAATACATACTTCTCCTTCATTATAATTTATGTTCCACAAGAATTTTTTTCACTCAACCTTTCTATTTTTCTATCTCTATCTTTCTCAGGCCTCGCTCCCAATGAAGGCCTACGCCGCCCAATACAAACGCTTCCTAGAAGTCCTCACCACGAACACCGCCGAATACGTAGAGACCATTCGGCAGCAGCATCGGGACGCCAGAGAGATGCGCAATGAAATCAACTACCACGTACAGATGAGGGACAGCATAGAAACGTCGGTGCCCGCCAGTCTGGTCATCGGGCCCTTTCTGGTAATTGTGGCCAATCTGAAGCAGCAACTGGTAGCCAGGAAGTGGGAACTGGCGCTGGCTCTGATGGATATGCACTCTGCCACCTGTCGGGCGGGGATCGAAGAGGTCTTGGGTAAGGAATACGTAATAGTAACCACGTTATAGTTAATGTGTTGGTTACGTAACGTGGAAGCAACACAGACGTCACATTTGATACGTTTTCGAGTTACCGAGTAAATTTTGACTTATTAGAGTTATTTGTATGTTTTTTCTTATTGCTGTAAAATATATTTATTAATTGATTTATATTATGTAATTTTTTTCCAGCTCAATATAATTACATTTTCAATCGTCTCAATGATAAAATGTTATCGATTGAACATATTTTTGAAACCAAAGAATGGATGGAGACGATTCCTGAAACTATCGAAGATTTGGAAAAGGAGACGAGAAAGGTAACTAAAACGCGATGATAATGTTTTGATGTTTGATTAAGAATTACCATTTTGTTAATATTGCATATTTTTTAAAAATTTGTTATATTTGATAATATTTTATCAAATATTTCTTAAATATTTGTTTAATTTCTGAAAAATCGTCATTTTTAAGTAGAAGAGCATTTACAATTACAATTTAAATGTATTTTATAACTTTCGTTACCTATGTTTCGTAATAGTTACGTAACATTCTAGCACTATAACATATTTACTTATCTTTACGTTTTTATTGCGTTGTGGTTACGTTATAAAACATAGTGTCGCTATATTTACATTTGTATTTCTTTTTTCATTTACATCATATTTATCTTAATAATACATCATATTTACTTTACCCTATGCGCTACATTTGTGTTACGTTCTGGTTGCGAATCATTTATTTTAAAAATTGTATTTATATTTTCTTTTCCATATTTCTTAAATATGGAAAAATTTGTTAATTTTTTTTAAAAATCGTCATTTTTAAGTAGAAGAGCATTTACAATTACAATTTAAATGTATTTTGTAACTTGCGTTGTATATGTTTCGTAATGGTTACGTAACATTCTAGCACTATATCATATTTATTTATCTTTACGTTTTTATTGCGTTGTGGTTACGTTACAAAACATTGTCTCGCTATATTTACATTTGTATTTCTATATTCATTTACATCATATTTATCCTAATAATACATCATATTTACTTTACCATATGCGCTACATTTGTGTTACGTTCTGGTTGCGAACCATTTATTTTAAAAACTGTATTTATATTTTCTTTTCCATATTTCTTAAATATTTGTTTAATTTTTTTAAAATTGTCATTTTTAAGTAGAAGAGCATTTACAATTTAATTTGTAACGTACGTTGCATATGTTTCGTAATAGTTACATAACATCCTAACATGGTGCTATTATCATATTTACATAAGCGTTACGTTTTTATTACGTTATGGTTACAAAATATTGTGTTGCTATATTTACATTTGTATTTATTCTGTTCCGTAACATTTACATCATCGCTACATTTGTGTTACGTCCTGATTACGAAACATTTATTTTAAAATTTGTATTTATATTTCTTTTTCCAGATTTGTTTAGATTACGACGTCCTAGACATTTTCTGGTACGCAATAGAAGATGCAGATTTCAATGCAAAATGGGAAGCCCTATCCTTCCCAATGCACATTTTCATGCAGATCCATAGAACTGAAGTTATTTTAAATGAGGAGTCCGATAAATTCTTCAGGATTCATCTCAACGACGAAGCTAGTCATTTGGAAAAGATTGAATATCTTGCTTGTAAATAATAAATAAAAAAAATTGTCCTATAAAATGTTTAAAGCTGCACCTGGTGATGTTTACTTGTCATTATTACTGCTTCTACGAATTTTTTCCTTTTTTTAGCTCAAGTTGGTCAGATGACACAGATGTACGATACTTCTAAAATTCACGACAATGCTGTAGAATGTCGAAGGCTCTGGAAGAGTATGGTTGAGACTCAAAATTATGGATATGTTTTGAATAGACGTCAAAAGTTATTTGACATAAAAGTAACTAATGATAGTCCTAATATACAATAACTCTTACTATGTTTTTTTATTCTTATATTTTTTAGGTAGTTTCTTACCAAGATACAGATGATCTAATGGAAACCTTCAAACCAATTCGAGACGTCTGGGGGACAGCATCAGACACCCTAAAAGCTCGTGATATCTGGTTTGAGAATCCTCTCCAGACCCTAGATTTCCAATCTATGAACAGAACAATAACAAACACTATGAACACTCTAAACCAGTTGATGCAATCCTTTGAGCATTTGCCAAAGATTCAGGATGTCATACAATACATTGAGAGCATCGTGGACAACTTCAAGCCTTACATCCGCCTTGTACGAGCAATGAGGAACC
The DNA here is from genome assembly GCF_003426905.1 of Ctenocephalides felis. Classification (NCBI taxonomy): domain Eukaryota; kingdom Metazoa; phylum Arthropoda; class Insecta; order Siphonaptera; family Pulicidae; genus Ctenocephalides; species Ctenocephalides felis. The sequence goes on from NW_020536999.1 coordinate 90,025,222, forward strand.
CTGATTTAAAAGACGAGCATTGGAAAAGGATTGGACTTGCCACAAATATTCGTGTTGAATTTTTTCCTGTCATAACTTTACAACAATGTTTAGACATGGGAATCACCAAGCATGTGGATGAAATCGTGGAGATCTCTGAAGAAGCAACCAGAGAGTACCTGCTTGTGGAGGCTCTGAGAATGAAGGTCTCGAATGAGAAGTTTATGAGAAACCTGGTGGATGAACAGATTATTATGGATATAAGGGATTTGTACAGGAAGAGTATTGAAGAATTCTTGTGGACCATTTTTGATGCAATGTTTGAAGAGTTTGATAAGATTTTGTACTTGAGGGATATCCTCAAAGAGGTTGTTGAGCAAGCGAGAGTTATTGGGTTTGAGAATGTTTCTGCATCTATGAGGATTTTGATTGAGGAACATATTTTGACCAGGATACCGTACCACAAGAAATAATAATAATAAGATATATATATATATATATATATATATATATATATATATATAATAAAATAAATGATTTATGTAAAATATATTTTTTTCTTTAATTTATTTTTGTTTAATCTTGGCTTCGAGAGTGAGCATGAGTGTTACAAAAAGTTTTGATCGGTCCAGAAGAACGGAAAAAGAAAAAAAAATTCTTTGTTTATTTTATATTAGGCGGCAAAGATTGATTCTACTAGTTTTATTTAACATTCTATTAACTTGGCCATTTATTATTTAAATTGCATTTAAAAATTTCAAATTTTTATCTAGATGTGTCGTCCAGAGCCTCTCCGAAGGCGAAGGCAACTCCGAACTAGCAGACGAGCTAGCCCGTCCCACAACCGAGGCTCCCCAGACAGTCCCTCCACTGCCTCTCACCCAGGCTGCTTCTGGGGGCGACAAAGGACGTAACGGAGCACCCGCCAATGTCGGAGGCGCCGGAGATGCCGCTGCCAATACGAATGGTGCGAATGGGGGCACTGCAACGACTGCAGGAGTCGAAATGAGCGATGAGATTGCCAATTGGGAGACCTGGATGCCTGATCCGGTGGACGCTGATCCTAGTAAGTGGTGGAATATTAATATATAGATATATTTGTGGGTAACTAATAGATAGACATTTAGAAAAAAAAGAGTGCGCGTAAGGTTCACACGCTATTGAAGTAAAACTTATTTGCAATTGTACAAGATGGCATTTAAGTAAAAATAAATACATCATATAACAATTTTGAATAATGTTTATTAGTAATATGGTAACACTCGTGATGCACACATTTATTAGTGTCAAGCATTATACACATTTATATAATGATAAATATATAAATTATATATTTATAATAGCATTAAAAATATGTATAATATTTAAAAACAATAATATAATTAAAGTCATAGTTCAAATATGACATGATCGGTTTGTCATTGTAATTAGCATTTAGAAATGAACATTTATTAGAGAAATGCAGTAATTGCTGATTAATAAATCCTATAATATTTGTTCATACAGTGGATTATGTTAAACAACGCCTAAACAAATATTGTTTTCATATTTAGTTAAAGAAAGTATTGCTATATATTTATATATTTCTATTTCTATCATTTTTAGCGAAGTCCTCAATCGTTCGCAGAACCAGTGACATCATAACAATGCTGGTTGACATCTACGGCAGCAAGGAGCTGTTTGTGAATGAATACAGGACACTCTTAGCCGACAGGTTGTTAACCAGGCATTCGCCTAAGTTCGACATCGATCGGGAGAGCAGAAACCTTGAGCTGCTCAGGATGAGGTTTGGCGAAGGACAGCTGCATAATTGTGAGGTTATGCTGAAGGACATGAGGGACTCTAAGAAGATAAATGAACATGTGCACGAGGATCAAAGATACCTCAAAGGTAAGATGGAGATGATAAGTGGGTTTGATGTTATTATTTAGTCAATATATTGAAGAAAATTTAATTTTGCACAAATTAGATACATCTATTTGTTTTAAAATAATAGTTTAAATTTATTTATTTATTCTTATTTTTATTTTCCAAACCACTTTAGACTTATAGGTTATAATGTAATAACTTGGAGTGAGAAAAATATAAGTTACAACATATTAGCGCAATTTGGAAACGTAACAAAAACGAAACCGTTACGTTTTCGCGTAACGAAACCGGCCGTTACGTTTTTGAGGCGGAAATAGATACGATCTCCTAGGCTACGTAACCGCTATGTTTCACGTAAAATCTGTTACGTTATATTATCGTTTTAATTACGTTTTGTGGTTTACTGAGTAATAACAATTATCCATAAACAATCGTACTAAACTATTAAATTTTATTAAATTTTTCAGACGAGTTGTTCCCAACAAAAGCGACCATAGTCTCAGCCCAATTCTGGCCACCATTCAAAGAGGAAGCCATCGAGTTGCCTGATGTTATTAAAAAGCAAATGGAAAACTACACCAAGGCCTATGAGTCACACAAAAGTGAGTAAATTGAAGCTACTTGCCATCAGGCCACCAGGATTTACTAATATTATTTACAGGTAATAGAACGTTGTTCTGGAAACCGAATTTGGGACAAGTGAATTTGGATATTGAGTTGGCAGATAGGACATTGAGTTTGACAGTCTCTACGATCCATGCAGCAATCATCATTCATTTTCAAGGTCAAGGTAAATAAAAAAACTAGTTGCAAGTAGCATTTTGCTTTAAGGATTTTTCCTTAAGGAAACCATTGAGTTGTAGGCAATTTTTTAAATTATGATAATGAGTACATACTAGTCACAATATTTTTAAAACTATATTCCAAGAAGATAAATGATAAATATTTTCTCAACTGATATCTTTTAATAATTGTTGATTTTTTAAACCCATAAAGTAGGCTCGGCCGATCTTCGTACAAAACTAATCACTGTTGGTTCTCATCCAGTTTCAACGAATGGCTTTTAAATTTTTCCAATTTTTTTTGCGAAAACGTCGACGACAGGTCAAATTTTGCCTCACACACACATAATTTTTTCCAATTTCGGTGTCAAACGATTCAGAATGAGTTAAACGTCGAATTAGATATTTTGTTATTCTTTAGGAGGTTAGAAAATAGTATCAACATTATTAACTTTCCGTAGGGTAAGTTATAGTAATCGCAAAAAACGAAAATGAAAATTTTTATATATCTTTACGTTTCAGAGTTTTCTGAACATTTTGGCAAACCTTGGGAAAAATTGATGTATGTGTGTGCGGATACAAAGTTTTGTCGACGATTTCGGGAACACGGTTCAACCGATTTCAATAATTCAAAAAACATTCGATTGCTGTTGATAAGGAGACATTCTGATTAGTTTTTGGCATAGGCAGGTCTAGCCGTTTCGAAGGTACGTGGTAAAAAGTGCCACAAACGGTAACTCAGTTTTTAAGAGAACCGATTTTAATAATTCAAAAAACATTCTACTTGTATTGACAAGATGAAGAACTGATCAAATTTTAACAATAATTATAAATTTTGTTTACATTCCTGTGGGTTCTGTACCAATGTTTATCCGATAGACGGCGACGCGGCGCTTACGCGCTTCGATATGTCATATCTATGCAGTTAAAGCAGTACGATTGCTTTGAAAAAAAGTTCAGAACTTCCAAAATATGTCAAAATAAAGAAAACATTTTTTGTTCTCAAAAAAAGTAAATTTTTGTCGAAAATTTATAGTTTCTCATTAATCTAATTTTTTCAAAGTAATTTTTTTTCAAAAATGTTAATCTTTAAAAAAAAAAAAATTTGGTACGGAAAGTACCAGCAAATTTCCCTTAAGGCACGAAGCCATGCGCCCCACTAGTATTTATTCTATTCATTATATATCTATTTCTCCAGATCTCTGGCAACTTGATGATCTGAGTTCTACCATGAAGCTCCCGCAGAGTGTCCTCCGCCGAAAACTATCCTTCTGGCAATCCCAGGGCATAATCCGTGAACATTCTCAAGACCTCTTCCAACTCATCGAGAAAACAAACTACGAACCAGAAACTCAATCCATAGCTACTCACGAAGAGTATGAAGAAGCTGAGAGTGCCATGGCATCCACAAGTGACCAACGCGAAGAAGAGCTCCAGGTGTTCTGGTCTTACATCGTAGGCATGTTGACGAATTTGGATTCTTTGCCTCTTGAGAGGATCCAGCAGATGTTGAAGATGTTTGCTTCTCAGGGACCTGCAGTTGAGTGCTCGCTGGTGGAGTTGAGGCATTTTCTGGATAGGAAGGTTAGAGAGCACAAGTTGGTGCTTATGGGAGGGCTGTATAGGCTGCCAAAGGGATAATGGACTGATGTAATTAAAATAATTATAATTATTTTTTGTTATTTGTGAAAAGATATCACAATTGTAAGTTTCACAATTTTGCATTTGTATAAATATTGTATATAGATTGAAAATTGTTTTTATATTTAAGATCAACAAAAAACAAGAATTCATAAAAAATTACAGTTCGTAGCACATATGTCTTAAGTAATTACTTCAATATTGAACTTTTTGTCTAAAAACTGCGGTTTGCTGTTTTTATAAGTGTTTGACGTTTTTAGTCATTCTTAATCGTTTGACGGTCGACCGAACCGTTTCTTTATAACAAGCAGAAAAGTATAAAACTTTTTGTCCAAATTTTTGTGGAAAAATCTAAACTGACTTTGGGAATTCAGAAACTATTCGAAAGATAAGATTTGGGAATCTTGCTGATTAATTTTTAGCAAAGATCGGATAAGCCGTTTCTTTGTAATTAAATGAATGAAAATGTTTTTTTACAATGGAGTTCATGGTCTTAAATAAAATATTTTAAAAAATTGCAGCTCACAAAAAGTGTTTGAATTATAAAAGTTCATTAAAGTTTGAAATAATGGTTAGAAAATACAAGCTATCTATTTGTGCACTATAATTATAAATATAATTTGTGCACTGAATTATAATTAGGTTATAAAATAAAAGTTTTTATAATATTAATTTATTTTTTTATATGTGTGGGGTCGTCAAGAAACTCCCAATCATAAGTGGGGCCGCAAAAAAACTGGCAATTGTAAGTGATGGGGTCGCGAAGGATAAAAGTTTAAGAAGCCTTGGTCTAGAAGGTTTGCAATGAGCTGCCTCGAAACAAAATGCTCTTACGCCTAGTGTTTTATATACTTTTTGTAAAGAAACGGAACCAGAAAGATATAAGCTCCAATAAAAATATAAATGGCGCCATATGAATGTTGGCGCCAAGATTCTCTTATTGTTTAGAATTGGGCGCGGTCAAGTTCAGACATTTTGAACTGCAGATCTAGATATCTGGACTTTTTTCTAATAATATGCGAATCCAGTCTGTAAATTTGTGTCTGTTAAAATAATGGATGCAAATTTGAATATATGCGCGTAGAAAATTAAATCGAGTTTGCTACAAACAACTTTTTTATTATCTTGTTAGTAGTTAAGCTTCTTATGTTGGTGTATCTACTGATCACCGCTAACGTCCATATTTAAATAAAATGTATTTTTGGAACACAGAACAAAATGTGTGTATCAAACTAACATTGATTGTGAGCTGTTCCTTTTTTACTTCTTTAATATTTTTCGTTGCTAGAATTTATTAAAATATATTGATTGTGCAAAGTGAAAATATTGATTGTTAAAAATATATTGAACTCAAGGTAATAAACAATATATTTTGTTTTTAAATTATATTATTCAGCATTTGTTATGTGAAGCATTAATATTTACACTCATTTGGAAAATTGTAATTAACTCATAAGTGTTAAATTTTTTGTCAATATTTTTCCAAAAATTCCTTAACTTTTAAAAATTATTTAAAAAATATTAATTAGAAATCGTGCTGATTAGTTTTTGGTAATTATGAGCTGGGCAGTCTCTTTGTAATCATTAGTAGAAAACTTTGTATGACTAATATAGATATCATGGTGTGACTTAAGTCTGGTGGTCTGACATAAATTAAATTAAACTGTACTAAAATATTACAATCCTACGATATGTAATTGAAAATTTTTTTTAAAATAAAACCACAAAAACTTAGTCAAAAAATCCGTGGATAGATATCTTTGTAAATTTCATAGAAATAAAACCACAAAAGCTTGGATTGGATTATAAAAAATTATTAATGAGCATTTAGAATTGACCATGAATAATATGCTTACGTCGCGTTGTGTTTTGTACGAGATGGTTACCGTTGATTACAGTTGACGTCCACATTTAAATGAAATGTCTTTAAACAAAGTAGAATAAAATGTTTTAAATAAATTTAATTTAATATACAATTACCTGATATATTCTGTTCTTTTTGTACGCGTTGATTACCGTTGACGTCCACATTTAAATGAAATGCATTTAAACAAAGCAGAATGAAATGCTTTAAATAGATTTAATTTCATTAAGATAAGAATTAGAAATAAAATATAATACTAAATAAAGAACATTTTCATTGAAATAATATCCATATGGTGAAATAAAATAATGTTAATAATAAAGTTAATAAATATACATAAAATTTGTGAATAATAAAAAAAATCTTAAAAAGTACAATAAAAACAATAAATAACAAATAATAATTAATAAAACAAAAGAATAATATTAAAAATAAGAAAATAACAAAATAATAATAATTTAAAAAAACTGGCATTTTGAAATATATCTTTTTGTAGTTGGCACAAGTGCATTATACGTGACAGTTCAAGTCCTAAACTTTAATGTTGGTACATTGTCATGTTTGACAGCTAATGACAGATCATTTTAATGCAAAGTATAGAAAGTGATAAATTTTATTATTATATTTAACTGGTTAATAATTATGTTGTTTAATGGAATAACGCCGGAGAATATATATTTTATTTAATTTTATAACTTAGTTTAATAATATTTTAATATGTCTATGGAAAACCAAGTAACAGATATGACTATAAAACAAGATGAATTAAATTCCTCTGCAGACTACCATGTAATAGAATGTGATCCTTTAGATTATTCAATATTAGACAAGCAAGATGAATATAATTCTACTGCAGATGATACAAATAACAGTGTAAATATTAAATCAGAAATATCTTCAGAAGATGACGACTCATCTTTTGATATGTCTATAGAATCTGACATAGATTATGAACTTATAGAACGAAACAAAATAAAAAGACACAAATGTCCTACCTGTAACAAAAAATTTGTTCGTTCTTGTCATTTACGCCAACATGTACTTATCCATGGAGATGACCGCACATACAAATGCGAATTTTGTGATAAAACCTACAAACAAGCCAGCCAGTTGTGGCTGCATCATAAAACTCATTCCGGACAAAAGCCACATGTATGCAGTGTCTGCAAAAAAGCTTTTATGAGCTCCAGTAATCTAACACGGCATTTACGCTGCCACACAGGAGACCGACCTTATACCTGCACACAATGCAATAAAGCCTTTGCATATTCAACCACTTTGTTACAACACACAAGACTACACATGGGAATAAGAGCCCACAAATGCAAAGTCTGCGATAGAAATTCACTCAATCAGGCCACTTGTCAAAGCATATGGCTGTCCATACAGGAGAAAACCCCATAAATGTGATATGTGTGAGAAGACTTTCAGTTGTACAGGCGACTAATAAAACATGTACCTACACTCTACAGGGGCTAAGCCTTTTCAGTGTTTGTATTGTGAGAAATCTTTTCACAATCAAGTAGTTTGTCCAAACATACTAGGATCCATACTGGTGAACGGCCTTATAAATGTGATTTGTGCAATAAAAACATTCACTCAATCTTATCATAAGACTCAGCATCAAAAGGTGCACGAAAAAAAA
>NW_020536999.1:90034001-90054665 GCF_003426905.1 Ctenocephalides felis
ATAGTCACTTAAGTATAATTATACCTATTTGTAGACTTTCCATATGCAGTCGAATCCCATGAAGACGTCCATGCTTAATACGTTTTCTTGCCTAATACGTTTTTTCGTTTAATACGTTTTCTCGTTTAATATGTTATCTAGCTTAATACGTTTTCTTGCTTAATATGTTCTCCCGCTTAATATGTTCTCCCGCTTAAAACGTTTCCCCGCTTAATACATTTTTTACGCTTGATACGTTTTCTTGCTTAATATGTTACCCCTCTTAATAGTTTTCAGCTTAATACGTTATTGTATAATACGTTTTCTCGCTTTATACATTTTCCCGCTTAATTCATACTTTGTAACATGTTGTTGCTGTCCCGTATATTACGCTATCTGGCCTAAGAAGATATTTATTTTCCTGCATTTTTGTACACTTTTAGATTTTAAATGTCCTTGCAAAAATCTCAGTTTTTCTAAAGTTTTCAAAAAATGTTATTGTTTTTTTATTTATTTATTAACTTTCCGTAGGGTAGTTACTGTAATGGGCCGAAAATCGAAATTGAACATTTTTACATTTCTCGACGTTTTGAAGGTTTCTGAACGTTTTGGCATACCTCAGAAAAAATGGATGTGCGTGTGTGTATGTATGTATGGATACAAATTTCCAGTCACGTTTTCGGGCGTACGGATCAACCGATTTGAATGGTTAAAAAAATATTCGATTCCTATTAATAGGGAGATGAGCTGATTTGTTTTTGGCAAAGGCAGGTCTAGCAGTTACGGAGATAAAAAGCAAAGAGTGCAGAAAATAGAAATCGAGTTGTTGAGAGAACGGAGCATCCGATTTGTGTGATCCAAAAAAACATTCGGTTCGTAATGACGGGGAAAAGTCGTTATTTGTTTTTGGCAAAGGTAGGCATAGCGGTTTTGGAGATACAGAGCTAAATGTTAAAAAAATGATAGTTTTTGAGAGAACTAAGCGTCCGATTTAAATGATTCAAAGAACTTTCTGCTTGTTTCAACAAAATAATTGCTTTTGGAAAAAAAATTTTTGTTTCTAATTTTTTTTTTAAAAAATATTTTTGTAATTTTGGTTTAAAAATTCAAAAAATTGCCCAGGCTAAGCACAGTCTAAGCGCCACTTTGGTGCAAATGTTTACCCAAGTGCGTTTAGACTGTTTATGTTCTGGAGAACTTTCCAATTCGAATTTTGTGAAAAACTATTGAAAAATGCGAAAATGCCACCAAGCTAAGCACAGTATAAATGAAAATATCGCACAGAATTATTTACAAATGCGTTTAGACTGTGACTGTACCGGAGCACTTTTTCAATTTTGTGTAAATTAGGCAACTTTTTTTTGAAATTGAATTCGAAATTAAATGACGATTGTGTTAATGTTCTGGAGATAAATTGATTTATGATTTACATTTGATTTACTCAGATATAACAAGATGGCAAAAATAATGAAAGTTACAGTATTTGTAATAATATATTTGAAACGTTTTAAAATTTCTCGAATATTTCATTACGGTACGGGAAGTTCCAGCAATTTGCCTTAAGGCACGATGCCATGCGCCCTACTAGTATTTTTTTATTGTTACCATATAAATTTACAATCTGTCTCCAAGAGACATTCAGTAATTAGATTGTAGGTAGTGGAAATGATTGCTTAAAAGGTAGGTTACCCAGTAGTAAACCTTTTAGTTATGTAACAATTATGGTAAAACATTTATAAGTGCACTTATAAATGTTTTGCCATAATTGTTACATAACTAAAAGGTTTACTACTGGTAAACTTACTTTTTAAGCATAGCATACATTTTAAGATACTAAAACCTTTTGTAAGTCTAAGCATACATAAATAATATGTGACAATAAATATATTTATGTATACATATATAAATAATTCCTACATAAACTAATTTTATACTTATTCTGCTAATTCGAGTAATGATTGTCTTTTTAATCTATGAAATGTAGTATTGCACAGTTTGTTTTCTAAGATATTGAGGTGTGACTGCTTATTTCCATTTTACAGTTTTGTACTATTTTGTTTACCTCTTCATTTATTGTGTTGACGTTTGCGTCTTGGTGTATTAGCCATGTAGGATTTTATTTTGAAATCTTTGAATGATTTGGATGTTGGAATATTGTCTTTTTTTTTATTTTCAGTACGGGAATTTTTCTTCATACACCACTAGTTTACAGATTTTCGACATTAATTGACTCTAATAACATAGATATTTAAACATTTCAAGGCATATTTATACATTTTTTTGAAAGTAAATAATACTTACCGACATGTTTTTTTAGACCAGACGTCACAGACCATTTTTATTTTGTGAATTATCACAGTATTTAATTATTATAATTCTTATTATATATAATATATAATATAATAATAATTATAAGAGTTGGAATAAATATTACGTAAATATTAATACATATTTATGTATTTTATTAATATATATATTTTTTAAAAAACGTTTTTGACAGTTCGTTAACACAACACTAATTAAAAAGTGTGAACAACTTCGGATATAACATTTTTAGTGCCAACATAAAATTTATAAAAAAACAAATAGTTTAAATTTTTGAATTATTAAAGTAATTATAATCATAATAACAATTTTAATTGTTAAAAAAAGAATCAAAATCGTGTATTAAAACGTTAAAATAAACATTATGCAAATATAACATATTTTTTTCAATAAAATGTTGTGAACAGGAAAATTTTTAAACAAGTTATTTTTAAATATTATTTATTATTGATTATTGTTTTTATTATTACTATTATTTTAATTATTATTTATTTAATTAATTATTCTATTTTATTCTTTAATTCCTTTTGCTCTATTTTTTTTCTTCTTGATTTTGATTTTCAATACCATAACTTTTAACTTATAGATATTTACTTATAACTATATAGTATTGTAATCTGTTTGTTAAAATTAGCAAAAATAAAAAAATAAAATAAATAAAACATGTTGACACTTGATAAATATGTATTTATTATTATATTTTAATCGTACTAAATACTAAAATTTTATAACTTGTGTAAATTTTTAAACCATCCATGAACTGTCTGAAGTTGCTAAAGTGTCAACACGTTTTATTAAAAATAAATAATATATTATATTTGCATAATGTTTATTTTAATGTTTTAATACACGATTTTGATTCTCATCATATTGTTATCTTCTATATATATAAAAATAAGTCGGGTTTTCCTTTCTGACGAAATAACTCCAGAACGCACGAACCGATTTCGACAATTTTGCATTCTTTGGAAAGGTCTCAAGCTCCGCAAGGTTTATTGCTAAAAAAATTAGTGGTGCATGGCATCGTGCCTTACTGCAAATTGCTGGAACTTCACGCACCGTAATTAAAAATTTGAGTAATGACATTAGTGAGAATTATCAGAATTATGCTTGGTTAAGTCAACGAACAAATCTTGCCGCAAAGTATAATGATGTACACGCACTGAATTTCACCATTCAATCAAAAATTGCTGGCGATTTGGTGACATACCAATGATTTCGATTGGTCTTCCGTTTGACTTCAAACGATTGCAAGTTCCAGGTCGCCTTGCGTTCGCAATAACAAGTCGCAAGGCCAATCGCTTAGTGTTTGCGGGATAAATTTCAAATAGATTATTTAGAAAATCATTGTTTTTCACATGGGCAGTTATACGTTGCCTGTTCATGAGTTGGAAAATCATCCGCTTTGTTTGTGTTAACGTCAGACCCAAAAAACAAAAAATGTGGTTTACCAAAAATCACTTTTCCATGAAACGGATAATTTGCGGATTCACTTTCATTTACTAAGAGAAGTTTAACTAAAAAACTCTTCATTTTTGTAATCGAAATAAATTCATTACTGTTGTGCAATAAAATCATATTTTTCCTTTTCAAATATAAAACAAACAAAAAGTTTCTTCATCTTTTTCACGAAAACATCTGGTGGCGAAACGGAGTTCGTCGGGTTTGCTAGTATTTATATAGTATTTATCTCTTCTATACTAATACTATACTACTATATACTAATATATATACTATATACTATATAGTATATAGTATAGTAATAGTATATATACTATATACTAATCTATATAGTATTTATACTCTTCTTTTATCTATGGTATTTATAAATACATAAATACTAAAATTTTATGTTTTGAGTGAATTTAAAAAAAAAATCATGAACTGTCTGAAGTTGCTAATTGTCAACACGTTTTATTAAAAATAAATAATATATTTGCGTAATGGTTATTTTAATGTTTTAATACACGATTTTAATTCTCATCGTATAATTAATTCTATTTATAGTATTTAGAAATAATAAATACTAAAATTTTATGACTTGTTTAAATTTTTAAACAATTCAAGAACTTACAAAAAATTTTAGTATTTATTATTTATAAATACTATAAATATAACAATATGATGAGAATCAAAATCATGTATTAAAATATCAAAATAAATATTGCCCAAATATATAATATATTATCTTTTTTTTAATAAAACGTGTTGACACTTTAGCAACTTTAGGTTCTTGAACTGTTTAAAAACTGACTCAGGACATAAAATTTTAGTATTTAGTATTTATAAATACTATAAATATAACATGATGTAATCAAAATCATTATGCAAATATCATTATTATTTATTTTAATAAAACGTGTTGACACTTTAGCAACTTCAGACTGTTCTTGAATTGCTTACAAATTGAAGTTAGCAACATTTATGACAAGTCAAACTTAAGTTATATTATTTTTTTATATTTAGTTATTTATTTTATAGATTATTATAATATTGTTATGATCGTGCATAAATCATTATTAATTTAATAATTATATAGGTAAATAAAATTCAATTATTATTTTACAATAAATATTAATATATTTTTTCTTTTCAGAAAATCCATACTAGGTATCTGTAGGTGTGTTCTTATATCCAATAAACCATTAATAATGGACTCGTTTGGAGATTTTGAGGATTCTGAAATTGAGCATCATTTAAGCCTTTATACAGCCTTAAATAATAGAATTTCATCTGTGACTGTAAGTTTAAATATTTAATAAAGTAGATAATAATATATAACATATTATCATTTTCTGCTATAGCATTCATCTGAGACTTTCTTTGAAATTATAATTTTAAAAGACTACTGGTTTGGTATGGGTAAACTCATTTCCTTTGATATAGAAAAACAACAGACACACCACCCTTACTTTGTTTGGCAAGTCCTTGTCTAGCTACATCAAAAACATTTAAAATTTTTGCAATCGATTCAGCAGTTATTGAGAAAACTTCAAACGATGGTCAAAAATCGGCTCACACACATACTTTTTCCAAAATTTGTTCCCAAACGATCCTGAATGACTTGTTGCATGCAAGGCAAGCTCTCATAGAATTTAAACCATTTTATTAACTTCCCGAAGGAGAAGTTTATGTTTTCATCAAAAATGCGATTCGCTAATTTTGTTTTCTCGACGTTTCAAGCCATTCTGAATCGAATGAGACCAAATTTGGAAAAAGTATGTGTGTGTGTGTGTGTGTGTGTGTGAACAGATTTTTTGCCGCAAATTGACGTTTTCTCAAAAATGGCTGGACTGATTTAAAAAATTTAAAGCCATTCGATGTATCTCAATGAGGACTAGCATTTATGAGTTTGTGTGACGATCGTCCAAGTCGTTTCTTTAAATAGCCAAAAAGTGAAAAAAAAAATCGTCCACGTTTTGGCCCGCAATTCTTAATCGATTTTGAAAATTCAAAAACCGTTCAAAAGATATTGGTTGGGAATCGTGCTGATTAGTTTTTGGTAAAGATCAGCCGGGCCGTTTTCCTGTAATAAAGTTAAAAAAAAAAAAAAATTCGACGATTTTTATGATTTTTTTTTGACGGCAGATACCATAGTCTTCTAGATCATACTAAAATATTACTGCCCTACAACAACTCGTTTAGCTTTAAAAATTCGTCAAAGTTTGCAAAAATTGGTGTCATTTTTTTGGCATTTGTCAAAGTTAGACCTTTCATCGACGTTTGCTCAAAAACGCCTGAACCGATTTCGGAAATTTAAAAGCCGTTCGATGTATCTCAATGAGCACTATAGTTTGTCAGTTTTGTGAGACGATCTGTCGAGCCGTTTCTTTGTAATTTGAAAAAGAGTGTTAAACTTTTCGCCCACATTTAAGCTCATTCTATCGAATCGATTTTAAAAAATCAAAAACTGTTCGAAAGATATTAGTTAGAAATAATACTGATTAGTTTTAGGTGAAAATCTACCGAACCGTTTTCTTATAATTAACTGTTGAAAAAAAATTTAAGCCGATTTTTATGAAACTTTCCTTGGCGATGTATATCATGGTCTTATAGAACTTGCTAAAATATTACGGCCTTACGACAAGTAGTTTAATTTTAAAAATTCTTCAAACTTTGAGAAAATGAGTAGTTTTGTTGACGTTTGTTAAAATTAAAATTAGATGATCTACTTGGTATAACTATATAGTACTTGGTCTTAATGAACATACTAAACCATTAACGTCCTACGACAACTGGTTCAATTATAAAAATTATTGATTTGTGAAAATTTGCTTTTAGAAAATACTCCGAGTTAACGTGTTCGTTCGCTTTCAATTATGTGTAATAAATCCAATCGTAATACTTTCAATCACTCATAAATTAATTTGTTTATTATTGATCAAGTCGATTATTTTCACATATCGGGTAGTTCATGTAACTTGCCTCAAGGCAAAATACCAATACCAACTAGTTGTAAAAGATCTCAAGCATATGAACTGCTTTTTCCATGGCATTTTCAGTACCATACAGCACAATCATCATATATACATAGAAAATTGCTGAATCAAGTACAATCATATATTCCTGCACAATAGTTATAAATTCTTCAACTAAATTAACTTGTTTAAAACTGTTTTCAGGAAATCGCCAGAAATTGGACAGAGTTGTACCTCAAAGACAAGTACAAGGCATTGGCTGATCTGATACAACTTTTTGAAAATGCCAGTGCTTTCAACGGTGTTCAAGTGACCGCAAAAATGGTGAAAACACTTGAACATTATGCCCTGACAAACATAATAGAAGGAAATTTTGTGGAGGTATAATAGATAATGCAATATATCACGATGTTTTATTGAAGTGAAACTTTTTAGGCGACTTCAAACAAGGTTGCTTTAAATGTTCAATGCAAAGTGAGCTAATGTTTGAATAATGATTGTTTTAGAATGCTATAGATTAAGAATGTTGAAGATTGTTTAAGAATGTTGAAAATTGTTTTAGATTTTTTAGAATGTAAAACGTTTTTCGATGTTATGGATTATTTCATGATTTGTAGAATATTTTGTAGAACTTTGTAGACAGTCTGACAGTATCGCAGATAGTCTGAAAGTGTTACAAATCATCTGGAGGTGTTGCAGACTGTCTGAAGGTCTTGCAGATTGTTTTGACGACTTGCAGACTGTCTGAAGGTCTTGCAGACTGTCTGGAGTTCTTGCAAGACTGTCTGGAGTTCTTGCAAGACTGTCTGGAGTTCTTGCAAGACTGTCTGGAGTTCTTGCAAGACTGTCTGGAGTTCTAGCAAGACTATCTGAAGTTCTAGCCAGACTATCTGAAGTTCTAGCCAGACTATCTGAAGTTCTAGCCAGACTATCTGTGATTCTTGCAGGACTGTCTGTGATTCTTGCAGGACTGTCTGTGATTCTTGCAGGACTGTCTGTGATTCTTGCAGGACTGTCTGTGATTCTTGCAGGACTGTCTGTGATTCTTGCAGGACTGTCTGTGATTCTTGCAGGACTGTCTGTGATTCTTGCAGGACTGTCTGTGATTCTTGCAGGACTGTCTGTGATTCTTGCAGGACTGTCTGTGATTCTTGCAGGACTGTCTGTGATTCTTGCAGGACTGTCTGTGATTCTTGCAGGACTGTCTGTGATTCTTGCAGGACTGTCTGTGATTCTTGCAGGACTGTCTGTGATTCTTGCAGGACTGTCTGTGATTCTTGCAGGACTGTCTGTGATTCTTGCAGGACTGTCTGTGATTCTTGCAGGACTGTCTGTGATTCTTGCAGGACTGTCTGTGATTCTTGCAGGACTGTCTGTGATTCTTGCAGGACTGTCTGTGATTCTTGCAGGACTGTCTGTGATTCTTGCAGGACTGTCTGTGATTCTTGCAGGACTGTCTGTGATTCTTGCAGGACTGTCTGTGATTCTTGCAGGACTGTCTGTGATTCTTGCAGGACTGTCTGTGATTCTTGCAGGACTGTCTGTGATTCTTGCAGGACTGTCTGTGATTCTTGCAGGACTGTCTGTGATTCTTGCAGGACTGTCTGTGATTCTTGCAGGACTGTCTGTGATTCTTGCAGGACTGTCTGTGATTCTTGCAGGACTGTCTGTGATTCTTGCAGGACTGTCTGTGATTCTTGCAGGACTGTCTGTGATTCTTGCAGGACTGTCTGTGATTCTTGCAGGACTGTCTGTGATTCTTGCAGGACTGTCTGTGATTCTTGCAGGGCTGTCTGTGATTCTTGCAGGGCTGTCTGTGATTCTTGCAGGGCTGTCTGTGATTCTTGCAGGGCTGTCTGTGATTCTTGCAGGGCTGTCTGTGATTCTTGCAGGACTGTCTGTGATTCTTGCAGGACTGTCTGTGATTCTTGCAGGACTGTCTGTGATTCTTGCAGGACTGTCTGTGATTCTTGCAGGACTGTCTGTGATTCTTGCAGGACTGTCTGTGATTCTTGCAGGACTGTCTGGAGTCCTTGCAAGAGACTGTCTGGAGTCCTTGCAAGAGACTGTCTGGAGTCCTTGCAAGAGACTGTCTGGAGTCCTTGCAAGAGACTGTCTGGAGTCCTTGCAAGAGACTGTCTGGAGTCCTTGCAAGAGACTGTCTGGAGTCCTTGCAAGAGACTGTCTGGAGTCCTTGCAAGAGACTGTCTGGAGTCCTTGCAAGAGACTGTCTGGAGTCCTTGCAAGAGACTGTCTGGAGTCCTTGCAAGAGACTGTCTGGAGTCCTTGCAAGAGACTGTCTGGAGTCCTTGCAAGAGACTGTCTGGAGTCCTTGCAAGAGACTGTCTGAAGTCCTTGCAGACTGTCCGAGGGCATTGCAGTCTCATTTTCACATTATGAAGTTTCACTTCTTTTGCAGTGTGTCATTATTTTTATTCTTTTTTTTGTAGAAAGATGAAGAATTTATTACATTGATTACTAAAAATAAACACAGAAGATTTAAAATTGACTTTTGTCTGTTCCTTATAAAAATGATACAACTGGGTGAAGAAAAAATGATTTATGATGGTTTCCTTATAAAAAATCTGACGTCAATTTTGAAGCATTTATCAAGATTGAGTCAAAAACATTTACGATATACAGCAACATTGGCAGGTAAATTGAATTTGTGAGATTTTTTTTAAAGCATAGATTCTTCGATGGATTTTTAGATATTTTTAGACATCTATATATTTTAGACATTTTTAGACATCTTAATGTTTTGTAGACATTTGTAGATATTTTTTTAAATATTGTATATTTTTAAATTTTGCCAATAGGCCACATATACAATTTTACATACATTTATGTATATCTAGACATTTTTGTTCATATTAAGAATTTTCAGGCACATTTAAACATCGTCTATAGACATTAAAATAATACATTGGTAGAAATATTGAAAAAATGTTTTAAAATTACCATTTGTTTTGCTGATTTTTTTATGTATCTATCCAGGCCTAACTATTACGACAGCATTAGCAGACATTGTGGAAACAATGAATTTGGAAATTAATCGCTTATCAAGACGAATTGAGAATTTAAGTAGGAGGAATCAAAGTCATTTGGAATCCTTGCATGAAAAAAATACAGAATTAATTGACAAGCAAGCAGAACTGGAAATGATGATTAATTCCCTAGTCGAAGATATTTTTTTAAAAAGAATCGAGTAAGATATTTAGACATTTATGGGCCAATTCTCGGATAAGTGTTATCCAAGTTTTGTTAGTAGACATATTAGTTTAACATATCATGTCTTAAATAAGCATATGTTGAGGATTATGTATTCTTGGTGCATCTATTTTATTTTGATAAATTATCTTCTCTATAAAAAAACTTTCAAATAAATGTTTTGAACGTTATCTCAATTTTGCCATATAAATAATAAATAGAAGTCTGCTCGAAGGCAGGGGGCCGTTCAAATATTAAGTAAGCCATATAAGGGAGCGGGGGGGTTATTGATTTGCTCATTTTGCGTGACATTTTGGTGACAGCTTTGCTTACTTTTGACAAGGGGGATGGGAGAAAGAATAATTGTAATAAATCTGCTTACGTAATATTTGAACGATCCCCAGGGGCATGGTTTGAGGACACAAACCAATCAACGATTTTCCTCCCCTCCCTTGTTTATTACAACCGCGGTCGGCTTTTCTTGGAGTCCATGTTTCTGATCCGTAAAGAGCTATGCTCCAGACTTTATCAATCACTTCCGCAATTGGAGGCTAAGTTTGCTCATCATTAGCGTTCTCTTCATTGTGAACGCCGCCTTGGCGCTTGCGATTCTTGTCCTGATCTCTCTCGTGCAGTATCCATCCCTGGTCAAAATGCTTCCTAAATAATTTGAAATGATCAACGTCTTTCAATTATCGATTTCCTACTGTTATTCTCAGGAGCACATCTCTTTTTTGTGATTCTCATCACTTTCGACTTGATGTTGATTTCCACTCCGTATCTTCTACTCTCTTTGATGATTCTGCTCATTTTGTTTTGCATCTCGGTTTGGTAGCGATATCACCGCTAGATTAATCTTTTCACCATAAAAATAAAATATGTCACCAAGAATGGCTATTATACACCTACCATAACATCTTTAACCACTTTAGTTAAATAATATTATTTTTTTTATTTAAATATTTACAGAGATTACGTACCACAGATACGCAGTATCTGTGTATACGAATTGGGCCGCTGGATGGAAACACATCCAAGGCAATTTTTAAATGACGAAAATTTGGAATTCATCGCATGTTTAGTGTGTGACAAGGTATATATAAATAAATGCTTGCCTTACCTACCACTATTTTCCTCCCTTTTTCCAATTTTTTATGTATTTTTATTTCTAAACTTCAGATTCCATGCTCCTGATTTCTCCGTATTTTCTCTTCTCGCGTAAGTCGTCAATCCTCTGCATTCTTCTTTTTCCCATTCCTTTCAGTCCTTCTGTTTTACCATCGATATTTACCAATAATAATGATTTTTTCTACACAGGATTATTCAGTTCGAGAACAATCTCTGGAAGCATTGATACCTCTATATGAAAACGATAAGATAGCAAGAGAATTGAAATTATTTACACAGAAATATAAAGATAGACTTATAAGTTTAACTTGTGACAAGAGACCTTTCAATCAAGTGATTGCCATTAAGCTGGTCACTGTTATGTTCAGGTGAGTTGAGAATAAAAACATGCACTTAATAGACATATGCATGAAACTTTGCATGGTGATAAGGTTGATACTCAATAAGGTACGAAAAAGAGTTGTCAATATTTTAAGTCAGTTGTAAATGAAAAATATCACTCAATAAGACCACAGTCTAGGGAATTATGACGGGTCTTTTCATATACAGATTTAATTGTCTCAGTGCACTTACCCTTCTAACATTTTGACAAAACTTTGCATGGTGGTAAAAGGCAAGCATTTAGATTTGCAGACGACATAATACTTTTGTCAGAGACTGCCGGTTAGATGCAATGTTTGATAGTCTTTAGTGTCCAGACCAATCTGGACCGAGATAGTGTCCAGATTGGTCTGGACACCAAAACATTGATCAACAACCGATGGTAAATTCCAGTACTAGTCAACAAGAAGGCAATAAATATATTTTTGAAAAACTATTAGGGAAAACAGAAATAATGACCAAAATAGAAAAAAGTATACATTCAACATGGAGCAAATATTGGAACTTAAAAGAAATCTTCAAAAGTAATATGCCTATAGACGTACGAAAACAACTGTTTTCGTACGGAGATACTCCAGGAACTACGTTGTTTCAAAACTTTTCCATTGACTATCAACTCTATCAACATGCTAAGTTTCTGAAGTAAGACTTCTTTAGGCGCGACTAGGGTGTAAATCCGAACAAATGCAACGGAAGTCCGTTACGGCCGAACTGTTTGTCATTGTGATTAGCCGTCGTGTACGTGAATAAAGATCTGTCGTTGTATGCGTACCGATTTCGACGAGGAAATCAGAATAGTTAAATAGACATTTTAAATTTACATCGTAGTACAAATCTTGATTTAATAAAAAAAAATGTCTGAATCAGAAGAATACTTTACCTTGTTCCTTGAAAATAATAAAACAAATTAAACATTTGTGCCGTGTACTACACGTAAGTTTATTGATTAGAAATTATTTCTATATTATTCGTAGTTTCTATAAATCTTTGAAGTTAATAAAATGGAAAATATTTTTTAGGCAAGACAAAGCAAAGAATGAGAATATATCGCCAGCGAAAAAGTAAAATAAATACAAGATGTCAATAAATGTATGTTAATTTTAATTACATGAAGTTCTTCAAACAATATTACATGATGAGTAAAGTTGCGAAAATAATATTTGTTTAGACGTTGTTTAACATAATCCACTGTGTGAACGAATATTATAGAATTTATTAATCAGCATTTACTTCATTTCTCTAATGAAGGTTCATTTCTAAATGCTAATTACAATGACAAACCGATGTCATATTTGAAGTATGACTTTAATTACATTATTGTTTTCAAATATTATAGATATTTGTAATGCTATTATAAATATATGATTTATAATTTATTATATAAATGTGTATAATGATTGACACTAATTTACCATTTAATCTAATATACTTAGATATGCAGCACAACAACAGATCTACATATCTTTTATATCTAGTCTTAATTTATCCATTTTTGTCCATTCAGGTCATATCGTGACCTCTTCACTAGAGAAGACGTATACATGGTTTTCAGAATGGTACTCAATTCCAACCGTAGAGTTGCAGTGACTGCAGGTGAATTTTTAAATGATGTCATTGAGAGAGTGGATGAAGAAAATAATTCAGGCTCTCTAAAACGTGCCGGATTTAATGTACGATGGCTTCGATATATTGTAACTTCCTTTATTAAATTGGGGGTAAGTAGAATATGCATAGTCATATGTCATGTGGATGTCGTCTATAGGATAGATACCATTATTCTTTATTTTTATTATTATTTTTCAGCATTTAGATCTGGTTCCATATCTAGTGGATGCCCTTATTGCAAAGTTTGAAATAATAAAAGATTGGGAAATAATGATACATATTCTCACACAAACCGATGATCTTTTGACCCCAATCGAGCAAGATGTTCTGACTGAAATGATGTTATGGTCTGCAAGATTGGCAACTACTGGAGAATATCCATGGGATAGAGCAGTTGATAACATGGTAATATTGCATATAAAACTGGGGTAACTTGACTTATTTTAATGTGCTGACTTTAAGAAAAGGGCGGGGGACTTATGGAAGCTACAAGAATAAATATTTTCCAGAAATTATGCAAGTTGCAATACTTGAATTCGTGCAACTGGTCGATCCATAACTTAGAACAAATAAGTATAATTACAGGCACAGGACTCTGCTTAATTGATATATGTAACGGCTCTCCTGGTCAATAAAATAAACAAAATACTCTTGGTCTCCTGATAATTCGAATCTTCTGAATCTTTGGACGGTGTATGGACTCACGACCAATGAGAGTAGTTTGTTGCTTTTAGTACTGCATCTGTTTCCTTGATATCATATTACAGTATGATAGTGGTCAAAGGTTTAATGCAATCATTTATAAGTCGAATTAGAATTAAGTAAATCAATTAGATCGATAGAGTAAAAGTACCCTGCCCTGGTTTTAATGTCAGTACATCCAAATGGGTAGAACTACCCGGTTGTTTCTTCTTCTAGTGTGTTGATTATATGTTTAAACATTATTTTTTACTTTTATATTTTATTAGTTTTTATATTTATAGGTCCCAAGTTCAGAAGAAATAAAGCAAATGAAGGAAGACAAATCAAATATGACGAAACATCTGATGCCGGTGATACCAATTCTGTTGGCTCAGTTTAAAAACAATGTGAATTGTTTAATCAATTTAATGGAAATACCCCAATACTTCGACTTAGAAACTTACACAAGTGAAATGGAAGATCTGGTTAGTATTTTAAGGAGGTTTTTGGTTTTTTTAACAAAAAATGCAAGATATTTGTTCTTGTTTTTCAAGAAATGTATTTATCATAGAGACATGAGTTTTTTTAAACAAAAATTACAAAATCATAGAATATTACGAAATTTTCTTTTTTTTCGCCGTCATTTTTTAACCAGGGGCGCCAAAGTCGGCCTCTTTTACGGTGCCACAGATAAATCCGTTGCGCATCGCCTGAAACAAAAAAAAGAAACTACGCCGAAGAAGAAGTTTGAATCCAGTCCCCCTACCAAAATGAAAGAAAAAAAGCAAGAAGGAAAAAAATGGCAGCTATTTTAAAAAAAGTGTTAAAAAACGCCTTTTTTGGGGGCGAGAAGCTTTGCAAAAATTTTTTACGTAATGTTATCAAGTTGTTTGAGGTAGGGGGACTAGGTATTGCAGTGGTGAACAAATTAAAAAAATTGCAAGTCGATCCGACTTGTAGTTTTTTTTTAATTTGTGGCACCGCATTGAAAAAAGTCAATTTGAGAAAAACGTATTTGAAGTTTTTAATATATTGTACTAAATACACCATTTAATTTAATGTACTAAATACACCATGGTGTTCAAAGAATGCTGACACATTAAAAAGGTCACGTGCATGAGGTATTATAATGAAAAAGAGAGCAGCTGGCATACAATAGCTCGCGGAGGGATGAAAAAACTGGTTTTTTATATATATATCTATAACTTCGTCAAAAATAGATATTGAGATGATTTTTTTTTAAATATTTCTAAGGTTTTTAGCTTTCATAATATCAAACAACCCCCATATTTATTGTACCTATGAATACCTATAAGGATTACTTTGCAGACGTGGTCTTTGTCCTAGTGCTTGAATTGCCATCAGGGAAAGTTTATATTTTACCCAGAAATTACTTTTGCATGTGGGAATGTTCATGCATCTTGCATTTATAGTTTTTCTAGTTTTTTACCCTATGTGTTTTATCCTTGCAGCATTTAAAAAAATTATTAAGCGCATTAGAAGACATCGTCAGGGAGACGACAAACGCAAATCTATTACGTAAGTGCAGCAAAACTTTACATTGCCTATATAAAAGGGCAAGCATTGCTGCAGAATGCGATGCCGTCGGATATACCATTGTCAAAGAATGCGCCTACATATATATGGAGCCATCACTAACATGGCAAAGTATTGTGGATGGGGTAAGAATTCAATTTTTGTTATGTGTAGAAAGTTGTCAAACAATTCATCTCTTGATCAGAATTTTTTTTTTCTAGCAAATGGATCCAAAAGATGCAAACAAAGAGGATTATCTTCTAATTGTAAATTGCCTGAAGAAAATAGCCATTTTCTACTCCTTACATAACGTAAATTATTTGAATATATACGATGATCTTTTAGATGAATTTCAAGTGTATAGGGATGGGGTCATTCATAGAAATCTTCCTATTGAGGTATGTTAATTAGATCAAAGATTAAACATAACTAATTCATACTCTTATCAACATATCTTTTAGGGATCAATATACTGCCTAATTTCCTGCGGTGCATATTTATCGTGGGAATTAAAGGCACTAAAAGAACTGAATGATATGGTACTGGATTGTATGGTACGAGCCAAGGTACTAAAGCTAAAATTAAAAGAATATTTTGAAATTTGCAAAGACATCGTTCAAAATGTCATTTATGATGATCTGCACAAAGCTGTAAGTTGATTTAAAAGAATCATCAAACTAAGACAAGTTTTAATAATATTTTTTTAAACTACATATAATCTATTTGTCTACCTATCCACCTGTCTACTTCTTTAACTCTCTACTTCTCAACAGCCTGTTTACAGGTCAACCTGTTGACCTGTTTTCATGTCTACAAATTTACCTGCTTACATGTCTACCTGTCTACCTGTCCATCTGGTTACCTGTCTATGTATTCACCTGCTTACTTATAAGTCTACTTGAAAACCAACTTACCTTTATCAGTCTGCTCATCAATACGAATCGAATGCTTTTTGAGTAATTCAAATCGGATAATCGGTGCTCCGGAGTTGTCTACAAAAAATGGTATCTTTATTGTTAATAAAATTGTATAATCAATAAGGTTCATATATAGTAGATTCGGCTAATTCATACCAAATGATTTTTGTTTTGACCATAAATACATTTATAGTAAATATATTGAATCAAAGCTTACCATGTGTATCCAAGCCTAACAAAAATGTATGGGAAAGCATTGTATTAGGTTTGGACGACATACCTGTCTACCTGTCCATCTGGTTACCTGTCTATTTATTCACCTGCTTACTTACAAGTCTACTTGAAAACCAACTTACCTTTATCAGTCTGCTCATCAATACGAATCGAATCTTGTCTGAGTAATTCAAATCGGATAATCGGTGCTCCTGAGTTGTCCACAAAATGGTATCCTTATTGTTAATAAAATTGTATTATCAATAAGGTTCATATATAGTAGATTCGGCTAATTATTCATACCAAATGATTTTTATTTTGACCATAATTTTAACCATAAATACTAAAGTAAAAATATTGAATTAAAGCTTACCATGCGTATCCAAGCCTAATCAAAAATGTATGGAAAAGCGTCATGTTAGGTTTGGACGACATGACAAGCACTCACGATTTTTGAATAATTCAAACTATTTTGGTCATAATATTCGAAGTTGCTGAAATATTTTTTGTATTTTTAGTAAATTCATTTCTAACATTTTAGGCTTTGTGTTCAATTTGTGATATGGCCGCGAATTTCCATCGAGAGCTGGGCAACCATCGAAACCAAATAATTCACGATTTAGTTCTACATCTCAGCTCGGATGACATCACACTAATAAATAAATATACAGAAGAGTATGTTTTCATAAAACATTGGAAAGGTAATAATGAGGACAAGATTAATTTAAATATTACTTATTGAAGTAGAACTTCTAATGCAAGGTGCCAACAAAAAGTGTGAAATAGAAAGAAATCAAGTGAGAATTGTCTGAAGATAGTCTAGATTGTATGAAAATTTTGTGATTTTTGTGAAATTGTATGAAGAAGTTGCAGATTGTCTGAAAATGCTGTGGATTAGCTAATGATTTTGTTTGTTCCTGTGAAGTTTTGTCTGAAAATTGCTTGTTTCAAACTGATTATTCAGATTGTCTGAAGGAGTTGCAGATTATTTTTAAATTTTGTAATTTCTTTTAAAACGTTGTAGATTATCTGAAGATTTTGTAGATTGTCTGAAGATTTTTAGAATTAGTCTGGAGATGGTCCAAGTTTGTCTGAAGATTTGTAGATTGTCTGAAGATTTCATAGATTGTCTGAAAATGTTCTAGTTTGTTTCAAAATAATTTAGATTCTTTGAAGAAGTTGTAGATTGTTTTTGAATTTTGTAATTATGGTTTTAAAATGTTGTAGATTATCTGAAGATTTTGTAGATTGTCTGGGAATTTCATAGATTGTCTGAAGGTTTCATAGATTGTCTGCCTGGAGATTTCATAGATTGTCTGCCTGGAGGAGATTTCATAGATTGTCTGTCTGGAGACTCCATAGATTGTCTGTCTGGAGACTCCATAGATTGTCTGTCTGGAGACTCCATAGATTGTCTGTCTGGAGACTCCATAGATTGTCTGCCTGGAGGTTTCATAGATTGTCTGCCTGGAGGTTTCATAGATTGTCTGCCTGGAGGTTTCATAGATTGTCTGCCTGGAGATTCCATAGATTGTCTGCCTGGAGGTTTCATAGATTGTCTGCCTGGAGGTTTCATAGATTGTCTGCCTGGAGGTTTCATAGATTGTCTGCCTGGAGGTTTCATAGATTGTCTGCCTGGAGGTTTCATAGATTGTCTGCCTGGAGGTTTCATAGATTGTCTGCCTGGAGGAGATTTCATAGATTGTCTGTCTGGAGACTCCATAGATTGTCTGTCTGGAGACTCCATAGATTGTCTGTCTGGAGACTCCATAGATTGTCTGTCTGGAGACTCCATAGATTGTCTGCCTGGAGGTTTCATAGATTGTCTGCCTGGAGGTTTCATAGATTGTCTGTCAGGAGGTTTTATAGATTGTCTGTCAGGAGGTTTCATAGATTGTCTGCCTGGAGGTTTCATAGATTGTCTGTCAGGAGGTTTCATAGATTGTCTGCCTGGAGGTTTCATAGATTGTCTGTCAGGAGGTTTCATAGATTGTCTATCAGAAGGTTTCATAGATTGTCTATCTGGAGGTTTCATAGATTGTCTGCCTGGAGATTTCATAGATTGTCCGCCTGGAGGTTTCATAGATTGTCTGCCTGGAGGTTTCATAGATTGTCTGCCTGGAGGTTTTATAGATTGTCTGTCAGGAGGCTTCATAGATTGTTTGCCTGGAGGTTTCATAGATTGTCTGTCAGGAGGTTTTATAGATTGTCCGCCTGGAGATTTCATAGATTGTCTGCCTGGAGGTTTCATAGATTGTCTGTCAGGAGGTTTTATAGATTGTCTGTCAGGAGGTTTCATAGATTGTCTATCTGGAGGTTTCATAGATTGTCTGCCTGGAGATTTCATAGATTGTCCGCCTGGAGGAGATTGTCTGGATATTTCAAAGATTGTCTGGATATTTCATAGATTGTCTGGATATTTCATAGATTGTCTGGATATTTCATAGATTGTCTGGATATTTCATAGATTGTCTGGATATTTCATAGATTGTCTGAAGATTTCATAGATTGTCTGAAGATTTCATAGATTGTCTGAAGATTTCATAGATTGTCTGAAGATTTCATAGATTGTCTGAAGATTTCATAGATTGTCTGAAGATTTCATAGATTGTCGGGAGATTTCATAGATTGTCGGGAGATTTCATAGATTGCCTGAAGATTTCATAGATTGCCTGAAAATGTTCTAGTTAGTTTCAAAATAATTTAGATTGTCTGAAGGAGTTCTATCAAGATTGTTTTTGAATTTTGTAATAATGGCTTTAAAATGTTGTAGATTATCTGGAAATTTGTAGATTGTCTGAAGATTTATATAAATGTTTGAAAATGCTGCGGATTGCCCGAAACTGCTATGGTTAGGCTATAAATTTTTTGGATTATCTGCAAATGTTGTAAATTGCAGATTATCTTAGTGTTGTAGATTTTTTGAAGATATTGCAGACTATCTATATTTTCATGAAAGTGTTGTAAGTTGTCTCAAAATGTTGAATATTATCTCAAGATGCTGTATATTGTCTGGAGATGATTATAGATTGCCTGGAGATGGTTCACATTTGTCTGGAGGTTTGTGGTTGTGAGAGAACAGATGAAAAATTTTAGCAAAAATGGCAAATAAATATATTTCTATATTTGGGAAAGTTTCTGAACATATTTTGATAGTGTTATTGTTTGATATGTGTTATGTGTTGGAATGCTGAATGGGATATTTTACTCGAAGATACATCTAACAACTCGACATTATCAATACATTTATGTTTAGATTTTTATTTATATGAAAACGCAGTTTATCCAAAACACAAAATTAATATGACTTTACTATAGAAGACTTTTGTAATTAATTATGTTATTATCTCATTGTAGGAAAACACGAAGAAAATGAGAGTCAGGTGAAAAACGTCGTGAAGTCTTGGAGTGTTATTCCAAACTCATTGATTTTAATATCGTACCATCTGCTAATGCAGAATTTATTTTAAAGTATTGTGTAAAGGTAAGGTTGTAATAGTTGTACGCTGCATATTAAACCTTCTTCCTATTTCATTTAGTAATTTATTATATTTTGCAGTGTGAAAAATGCTATGGAGATATCATAAAGAAAATTGTCACCATGATGTGCCGCCTCAACAGGAGAAATTGCACCCTGACCATGTTCCTGATTTTGTCGAAAATTTATGTGGAGGTGGAGAGATCATTGGGCAAAGATTATGTGCTTGATAATAATGTCGAAGAATTTGCGGAGCTTAAGGTATTTATTCTGCTATAACAATATAGATTTTTGTGATGTTGCATCAACAAGAATTGAAGAACTTAATTTATATTCATATTTACTAATCCCTGGAGATTATTTTTTTATTATTAATCTATGAACGTTAAACGTTTAAGTAAAAATTCAACATTTTTTATTTGTATTCATAAATAGTACTTTGCCTACATCTGTACCACCTACTGCAATACCTCACAGGTTGGAACCGACGTATTGATTTTATATAAATGTTATATAATGTTAAATGTTAAATTTACGAAACAGTTTAACGTAACGGTTACGTTATAAAGAAAAACGATGGATTTACGTTTAAAGGTTATAATTAAACGATTTATTAACGTAACCATAAAATACGTAACAACGTTTCTTCTGTGCTACGTTATTTGAACTTTATGTGACGTTTGTGGTGTACTGGGATTTTATTCTTTTTATTTTACTCAGACTTTGGCCGCACGTTTAGCAGAGTTATTGGGCACAAACAAACATGAAAATCGACATGCAGTAGGTATGTTAC
>NW_020536999.1:90055665-90184869 GCF_003426905.1 Ctenocephalides felis
TATATTATTGTATTTTATTTTCTTTTAGAGACCCATACAATAAAACAAATACAACCCTGGCTGCTGGAGAATTTGAAATTTGCTGATGATTTATTTTTGACATCAATCGGTTTAATGGAACCACAAATTGTTGCCTTGAGAAATAAATTGCAGCATAGTTATTATCAGGTAAATGTTTAATCCCACAATTTTATCTTCTTTCTCCACATTTTTACATAGATTATTTATTCGATTAATCTTTTTTCCCAAACCAAGATCAAAACTCATATTCTTTGGTTTAGTAGTAAATATATCCGTGGTGCTAAAAATATCATTTTCTATGGAATGAGCCATTTATTTTGTCTTAATCTGTTTCTCAAAAGCTTCAAATCTTTCACTCAGAGTCGAGTTTTGGCTACAAGTAAACATTGTCTTATAATTCTTCACTTGTTGCTTAATATCCAAATCATCTGGTGATCGTAAATCTATTTATTTGGTTGAAGACTAAAAAGTCTTTGTCATCATCTGGTACTAAAGGTTCTTGGTTGATAGAAGTTATGTCCTCAATGCTGCTGGTGTCGTAACCAGATTTTTCATACTCATACACAAACACGTACATTCACTCTTCCAGTTTTGGTCTCAAACGATTCAGAATGGCTTGAAACTACCAAATCGGATTTTCAGATGAAAACATATTTCTCCTTTGGAAAATAAGCAACTATTATTACCTACCAAAGCCTTTCGAAGAAATTAAATCTTTCTTTTCACTTGTTGAGGGACGAGAACCAAATTTTAAGTCTCTGGTATTAGATGTATCATTGTTTTCACTCATTGATGGAGTTGATAAAGATTTTAAACCCTTCGAAGTAATTGGATCAATTTTTTCATTCATTGATGAACTATAAGATGAATTCAATCCTTTTAAGTCATAATTTTCCATTATTTATAAATTATTTATTTGATCAAACCAAGATTAAAACTCATATTCTTTGGTTTAGTGGTAAATATATCCCTGGTGCTAAAAATATCATTTTCTGTGGAATGAGCCATTAATTTTGTCTTAATCTGCTTCTCAAAAGCTTCAAATCTTTCAATCAGAGTCGACTTTTGGCTCCGAGTAAACATTGTCTCATAATTCTTCACTTGTTGCTCAATATCCAAATCATCTGGTGATGGTAAATCTATTTGTTTAGTTGAAAACATGCTAGTCTGGTTCTGGTTGAAGACTAAAAAGTCTTTGTCATCATCTGGTACCAAAGGTTTGTCCCTGTTTTCTTCTTTGTTGCTAGAAGTTATGTCCTCAATGCTGCTGGTGTCGTCGCCAGATTTTTCATACTCATACACAAACACGTACACACACTCTTCCAGTTTTGGTCTCAAACGATTCAAAATGGCTTAAAACTAGCAAATCGGATTTTCAGACAAAAACATACTTCTCTTTCGGAAAATTAGTCAACTATTATTACCTATAATTCATGTTCCACAAGTATTTTTTTTTTTTGTTCGACCTTTCTACTCGACTATCTTTTATCTCAGGCCTCGCTTCCAATGAAGGCCTACGCCGCCCAATACAAGCGCTTCCTAGAAGTCCTCACCACGAACACTGCCGAATACGTAGAGACCATTCGGCAGCAGCATCGGGACGCCAGAGAGATGCGCAATGAAATCAACTACCACGTACAGATGAGGGACAGCATAGAAATGTCAGTGCCCGCCAGTCTGGTCATCGGGCCCTTTCTTGTAATTGTGGCCAATCTGAAGCAGCAACTGGTCGCCAGAAAGTGGGAACTGGCGCTGGCTCTGATGGATATGCACTCTGCCACCTGTCGGGCGGGGATAGAAGAGGTCTTGGGTAAGGGATACGTAATAGTAACCACGATATCGTTGATGTGTTGGTTGCGTAACGTGGAAGCAACACAGACGTCACATTTGATACGTTTTTAAGTTACCGAGTAAACTTTGACTTACTAAAGTTATTTGTATGATTTTTTTATTGCTGTAAAATATATTTATTAATTGATTTATATTATGTAATTTTTTTTCAGCTCAATATAATTACATTTTCAATCGTCTCAATGATAAAATGTTATCGATTGAACATATCTTTGAAACCAAAGAATGGATGGAGACGATTCCTGAAACTATCGAAGATTTGGAAAAGGAGACGAGAAAGGTAACTAAAACGCGATGATAATGTTTTGATGTTTGATTAAAAATTAACATTTTGTTAATATTGCATATTTATTAAAAATTTGTTATATTTGATAATATTTTAATATTGCATATTTCCTAAATATTTGTTTAATTTCTGAGAAATCGTCATTTTTAAGTAGAAGAGCTTTTACAATTACAATTTAAATGTATTTTGTAACTTGCGTTGCATATGTTTCGTAATAGTTACGTAACCTCCTAGCATTATATCATATATCTCTACGTTTTTATTGCGTTGGGGTTACGTTACAAAACATTGTGTCGCTATATTTACATTTGTATTTTTTTTTCATTTACATCATATTCATTTTATCAATACATCATATTTGCTTCACCATATGCGCTACGTTTGTGTCACGTTTTGGTTGCGAACCATTTATTTTAAAATTTGTATTTATATTTCCTTTTACATATTTCTTAAATATTTGTTTAATTTTTTAAAAATCGTCATTTTTAAGTAGAAGAGCATTATTTAAAATTACAGTTTAAATGTATTTTATAACATGCGTTGCCTTTGTTTCGTAATAGTTACGTAACATCCTAGCACTAGATCATATTTACTTATCTTTACGTTTTTATTGCGTTGTGGTTACGTTACAAAACATTGTGTCGCTATATTTGCATTTGTATTTCTTTTTTCATTTACATCATATTTATCTTAATAATACATCATATTTACTTTACCCTATGCGCATTTGTGTTACGTTCTGGTTGCGAACCATTTATTTTAAAAATTGTATTTATATTTTCTTTTCCATATTTCTTAAATATTAAATTTTTTTAAAATTGTCAATGTTAAGTAGAAGAGCATTTACAATTATACTTTAAATGTATTTTATAACTTGCGTTGCATATGTTTCGTAATAGTTACGTAACATTCTAGCAGTATATGATATTTTACTTATCTCTACGTTTTTATTGCGTTGTGGTTACGTTGCAAAACATTGTGTCGCTATATTTACATTTGTATTTCTTTTTTCATTTACATCATATTCATTTTATCAATACATCATATTTGCTTCACCATATGCGCTACGTTTGTGTTACGTTCTGGTTGCGAACCATTTATTTTAAAATTTGTATTTATGTTTCCTTTTCCATATTTCTTAAATATTTGTTTAATTTTTTAAAAATCGTCATTTTTAAGTAGAAGAGCATTTACAATTATACTTTAAATGTATTTTATAACTTGCGTTGCATATGTTTCGTAATAGTTACGTAACATCCTAGCACTATATCATATTTACTTATCTCTACGTTTTTATTGCGTTGCGGTTACGTTACAAAACATTGTGTAGCTATATTTACATTTGTATTTATTCTGTTCCGTAACATTTACATCATATTCATCCTGTCATCTCTACGTGGTCTGTTCAAAAAGTACCCGGAATTACTAATAATTAAATTTCGCGGGTCTGGAGTGTCTGATTGTCAAAATTTTTTTTTTATTGTGTTGGTATACATGCCCCTAAAGTATGATGAAATTTTCAGCTATATTCACTGTTTACTTTGTCTGTGGTAGTCGCTAAGGTTCGACGTGTTTTTCTGAGCTCGGCGATTTTTACAATGGAAGAATTGAAAAGTCAAAGAATTTATATTAAATTTTGCGTAAAAAATGAAATAAAGTGTTGCAAAGTGCAAAAATTCACCAGATATGGCTCCGTGTGACTTTTTCCTATTCCCAAAGTTGAAGAGACCCATGAAAGGACGGCGGTTTTCCTCGATTGAAGAAAATCGCTGAGAGTGCTCAAGGACATATCAAAAAGTGAATATCAAGGGTGCTTCGAAAATTGGAAAAAACGCTGGCATAAGTGTATTATATCTGGGGGGGGACTACTTTGAAGGGGACCACATTAATGTAGACGAATAAATAAATATTTTTTTGAAAAAACGAAAATTCCGGGTACTTTTTGAACAGACCACGTACATTTGTGTTACATTCTGGTTGCGAAACATTCATTTAAAAATTGTATTTATATTTCCTTTTCAGATTTGTTTAGACTACGACGTCCTAGACATTTTCTGGTACGCAATAGAAGATGCAGATTTCAATGCAAAATGGGAAGCCCTGTCCTTTCCAATGCACATTTTCATGCAGATCCATAGAACTGAAGTTATT
The DNA here is from genome assembly GCF_003426905.1 of Ctenocephalides felis. Taxonomy (NCBI): domain Eukaryota; kingdom Metazoa; phylum Arthropoda; class Insecta; order Siphonaptera; family Pulicidae; genus Ctenocephalides; species Ctenocephalides felis. Next base: position 90,059,975 of record NW_020536999.1, read on the forward strand.
TTAAATGAGGAGTCCGATAAATTCTTCAGGATTCATCTCAACGACGAAGCTAGTCATTTGGAAAAGATTGAATATCTTGCTTGTAAATAATAAACCAGATAATGTTAAAAGCTATACCTGATAATGGTCACTTATTACACAGGCCAACAAAGAAAATGGTGCAAACGATTTTAATACTGTTTTTAAGTATATTTGGGGCGCTGATTTCAAAAATGACATTGGATTTTTTCTATGAGCTTTAGTTTTCAAGATATGATATATAAGGAATGAAAGTACAAAATAGTAATACATTCAGAATTTTATTTTAATGAGATATGCCTACTTGTACATACAAACTTACAAGACCCATTCGGCCTGAGTTGGGACATTAGTTGACACTGTGACAAGTTCTTTTCTGTGACCACCTAGAATTGACCTGGTGTCGGCAACTTCTTTCCAAGTTTCAAACTAGAGCTGATACAAAACAATGGTTTGCATATTTGAAATCAGCGCTAAAAATACTATAAGAATCAGCTCTAACATTTGATGCACCAAACAAAAAAAAAAAAAATTGTAGGCCTGTGTTATCATTACTGCTTTTATGCAAATTTTTCTTTTTCCAGCTCAAGTTGGTCAGATGACACAGATGTATGATACTTCTAAAATTCATGACAATGCTGTAGAATGTCGAAGGCTCTGGAAAAGTATGGTTGAGGCTCAAAATTATGGATATGTTTTGAATAGACGTCAAAAGTTATTTGACATAAAAGTAACTAATGCTAGTCCTAATATACAATAACTCTTACTATGTTTTTTTATTCTTATATTTTTTAGGTGGTTTCTTACCAAGATACAGATGATCTAATGGAAACCTTTAAACCAATTCGAGACGTCTGGGGAACAGCATCAGACACCCTAAAAGCCCGAGATATCTGGTTTGAGAATCCTCTCCAGACCCTAGATTTCCAATCTATGAACAGAACAATAACAAACACTATGAACACTCTAAACCAGTTGATGCAATCGTTTGAGCATTTGCCAAAGATTCAGGATGTCATACAATACATTGAGAGCATCGTGGACAATTTCAAGCCTTACATCCGTCTCGTACGAGCAATGAGAAACCCTGATTTAAAAGACGAGCATTGGAAAAGGATTGGACTTGCCACAAATATCCGTGTTGAATTTTTTCCTGTCATAACTTTACAACAATGTTTAGACATGGGAATCACCAAGCATGTGGATGAAATCGTGGAGATCTCTGAAGAAGCAACCAGAGAGTACCTGCTTGTGGAGGCTCTGAGAATGAAGGTCTCGAATGAGAAGTTCATGAGAAACCTGGTGGATGAACAGATTATTATGGATATAAGGGATTTGTACAGGAAGAGTATTGAAGAATTCTTGTGGACCATTTTTGATGCAATGTTTGAAGAGTTTGATAAGATATTGTACTTGAGGGATATCCTCAAAGAGGTTGTTGAGCAAGCGAGAGTTATTGGGTTTGAGAATGTTTCTGCATCTATGAGGATTTTGATTGAGGAACATATTTTGACCAGGATACCGTACCACAAGAAATAATAATAATAAGATATATATATATATATATATATATATATATATATATAATAAAATAAATGATTTATGTAAAATATATTTTTTTCTTTAATTTATTTTTGTTTAATCTTGGCTTCAGAGTGAGCATGAGTGTTACAAAAAGTTTTGATCGGTCCAGAAGAACGGAAAAAGAAAAAAAAAATTCTTTGTTTATTTTATATTAGGCGGCAAAGATTGATTCTACTAGTTTTATTTAACATTCTAATAACTTGGCCATTTATTATTTAAATTGCATTTAAAAATTTCAAATTTTTATCTAGATGTGTCGTCCAGAGCCTCTCCGAAGGCGAAGGCAACTCCGAACTAGCAGACGAGCTAGCCCGTCCCACAACCGAGGCTCCCCAGACAGCACCTCCTCTGCCTCTCACCCAGGCTGCTTCTGGAGGCGACAAAGGACGTAACGGAGCACCCGCCAATGTCGGAGGCGCCGGAGATGCCGCTGCCAATACGAATGGTGCGAATGGGGGCACTGCAACCAATGCAGGAGTCGAAATGAGCGATGAGATTGCCAATTGGGAGACCTGGATGCCTGATCCGGTGGACGCTGATCCTAGTAAGTGGTGGAATATTAATATATAGATAAATATATGGGTATCTAACAGGCAGCAACATTTAGAAAAATAACTAATGAGTAAATAAAGTATTTGTAAATGTTTATCTATTTCTATTCTTATCATTTTTAGCGAAGTCCTCAACCGTTCGCAGAACCAGTGACATCATTACAATGCTGGTTGACATCTACGGCAGCAAGGAGCTGTTTGTGAATGAGTACAGGACACTCTTAGCCGACAGGTTGCTAACCAGGCACTCGCCTAAGTTCGACATCGATCGGGAGAGCAGAAACCTGGAGCTGCTTAGGATGAGGTTTGGTGAAGGACAGCTGCATAATTGTGAGGTTATGCTGAAGGACATGAGGGACTCTAAGAAGATCAATGAACATGTGCACGAGGATCAAAGATACCTCAAAGGTGAGATGGAGATGATAAGTGGATTTGATATTATTATTTAGTCAATATATTGAAGAAAATTTAATTTTGGACAAATTAGATAAATTTATTTGTTTTAAAATAATAGTTTAAATTTATTTATTTATTCTTATTTTTATTTTCCAAACCACTTTAGACTTATAGGTTATGATTTAATAACTTGGAGTGATAAAAATATAAGTTACAACATATTAGCGCAGTTTGGAAACGTAACAAATACGAAACCGTTACGTTTTCGCGTAACGAAACCGGCTATTACGTTTTTGAGGCGGAAATAGATACGTCTGTGTGCCTCCTTGGCTACGTAACCGCTATGTTTCACGTAACATCTGTTACGTTATATTATCGTTTTAATTACGTTTTGTGGTTTACTGAGTAATAACAAATATCCATAAACAATCGTACTAAACTATTAACTTATTATCAAATTTTTCAGACCAATTGTTCCCAACAAAAGCGACCATAGTCTCAGCCCAATTCTGGCCACCATTCAAAGAGGAAGCCATCGAGTTGCCTGATGTTATTAAAAAGCAAATGGAAAACTACACCAAGGCCTATGAATCACATAAAAGTGAGTTAATTGAAACTACTTGCCAACAGGCCACCAGGATTTACTAATATTATTTACAGGTAATAGAACGTTGTTCTGGAAACCGAATTTGGGGCAAGTGAATTTGGATATTGAGTTGGCAGATAGGACCTTGAGTTTGACAGTCTCTACGATCCATGCTGCAATCATCATTCATTTTCAAGATCAAGGTAAATAAAAAAACTAGTTGTGAGTAGCATTTTGCCTTAAGTAAAGTATGATAGTAAATACATACTAGTCAATATTTTTAAAACCATATTCCAAGAAGAAAAATGATACCTATTTTCTTAACTGATATACTTTAATGGCTGTTAATTTTCTAAACTAATAAAGTAGGCTCTGGCGATCCTCTTACAAAACTAATCATCCAGTATCAACTAAAACTTTTCAAATCTGTGCAGACGTTTTTGCGAAAATTGCCAATATCGGTGTCAAACGATTCAGAATGTGTTAAACGTCGAATTAGATAATTTGGTATTCTTTAGGAGGTTAGAAAATAGTATCAACATTATTAACTTCTCGCAAAAACGAAATTTTTTATATATCTTTACGTTTCAGAGTTTTCTGAACATTTTGGCAAACCTTAGAAAAAATGGATGTATGTGTGTGTGTGTATCTGTGTGTGTGCGGATACAAATTTTCGTCGACGATTTCGGGAACACGGTTCAACCGATTTCAATTATTCAAAAAACATTCGATTGTTGTTGATAAGGAGACGTTCTGATTAGTGTTTGGCATAGGCTGGTCTAGCCGTTTCGAAGATACGGGGCATAAGTGCCACGGTAACTCAGTTTTTAAGAGGACGGAGTGTACGATTTTAATAATTCAAAAAACATTTTACTTGTATTGACAAGATGAAGAATTGATCAAATTTTCATAAAGGCAGGTCTAGCGGTTTCGTAGATCTAATAAAAAAAGTAAAAAAAAAATGCCATTTGGAGGTCAAAAACGATCATTAGACATATGCACATAAAATTCAGATATTTTATAGAGATTTTAACAATAATTATAAATTTTGTTTACATTCCTATGGTTTCCGTACCAATGTTTATCCGATAGACAGCGGCGCGGCGCTTACGCGCTTCCATATGTCATATCTATGCAGTTAAAGCAGTACGATTGCTTTGAAGAAAAGTTCAGAACTTCCAAAATATTTAAAATAAATAAACAATTTTTTTAGCAAAGTCTTTTTTTTCAAAAAAAGGAAATGTTCGTCAAAAATTTATAGTTTCTCGGGAAGTTCCAGCAATTTGCCTTAAGGCACGATGCCATGCGCCCCACTAGTATTTATTCTATTCATTATATATCTATCTCTCCAGATCTCTGGCAACTTGATGACCTGAGTTCCACCATGAAGCTCCCGCAGAGCGTCCTCCGCCGAAAACTCTCCTTCTGGCAATCCCAGGGAATAATCCGTGAACATTCTCAAGACCTCTTCCAGCTCATCGAGAAAACAAACAATGAACCAGAAACCCAATCCATAGCTACTCACGAAGAGTATGAGGAGGCTGAGAGTGCCATGGCATCCACAAGTGACCAACGAGAAGAAGAGCTCCAGGTGTTCTGGTCTTACATTGTAGGCATGTTGACGAATTTGGATTCTTTGCCTCTTGAGAGGATCCAGCAGATGTTGAAGATGTTTGCTTCTCAGGGACCTGCAGTCGAGTGCTCGCTGGTGGAGTTGAGGCATTTTCTGGATAGGAAGGTTAGAGAGCACAAGTTGGTGCTTATGGGAGGGCTGTATAGGCTGCCAAAGGGATAATGGACTGATGTGATTATAATTTTTTTTACTTGTGAAAAGATATCATAATTGTAAATTTCATAATTTTGCATTTGTATAAATATTGTATATAGATTGAAAATTGTTTTTATATTTAAGATCAATATAAAAAAACAAGAATTCATAAAAAATTACACTTAGTAGCACATACAGTACAGGCCAAAAGTTTCCGGACACATGAAAAAATCTCATTTTCTGAGTTTTGAGCTATATTTTTCATATAAAAATAATTTTATTCAAGTTAGTTTTGTACATTCTACGTAGTATTAATATTTAGTGACTGATTTGTAACCAATTTGTGAGAAATGATGGGCTAATTAGCAATGAAAATGTTAAAATGTCACAGTCGATTTTCCTGAATATGACCACCCTTTGCTTTGATCACTGCAGCGCATATTTTTGGTAATCTTTTGACGAGTTTTTGCAATGTTTGCGCAGGTATGTTCTTCCAAGACTCGTTAAGGCAATTCCACAGGGCAGCAAGGCTGGTTGGATGCAAATCCTTCACGCGGCATTTAAGCTCGTCCCACAACAGCTCTATTGGATTAAGATCCGGCGATTGTGCAGGACACTCAAAAAACCACTTCTGCGAACAGTAAATAAACAAAAGAAATTGCAATTTGCCAAAACCCACTTAAATTGGACCATCGATCAATGGAAATCAGTTTTATGGACGGATGAGTCAAAATTCGAACTTTTCGGAAATCATCGACGTAGGAAGGGTAATGAAAGACTCAATTCTAAGTGTATTTCGCCAAAGGTGAAGCACGGTGGTGGTTCAGTGATGGCTTGGGGTTGTTTTAGATTCAATGGAGTCGGATCGCTTGTCAAAAAAGATGGAACTTTAAAGAAAGAACAGCATCATACCATACTTCAGCGCCACGCCATTCCATTTGGTCTTAATTTAATTGGTCCAAAATTTATTTTTCAACAAGATAATGACCCTAAACACACTTCCCGACTCTGTGCCAATTATTTGAAGCGAAAACAAGACGAAAAAATACTTCAAATAATGGATCTTAATCCAATAGAACTGTTGTGCATTTGTCTGACTGATTTGCATCCAAGCAGCCTCCCTGCCCTGTGGAATTGCCTTAACGAGTCCTGGAAGAACATACCTGCGCAAACATTGCAAAAACTCGTCAAAAGATTACCAAAAATATGCGCTGCAGTGATCAAAGCAAAGGGTGGTCATATTCAGGAAAATCGACTGTGACATTTTAACATTTTCATTGCTAATTAGCCCATCATTTCTCACAAATTGGTCACAAATCAGTCACTAAATATTAATACTACGTAGAATGTACAAAACTAACTTGAATAAAATTATTTTTATATGAAAAATATAGCTCAAAACTCAGAAAATGAGATTTTTTTCATGTGTCCGGAAACTTTTGGCCTGTACTGTATGTCTTAAGTAATCACTTCAATATTGAACTTTTTGTCCAAAAACTGCGATTTTCTGGTTTTATAAGTTTTTGACGTTTTTAGTCATTCTTAATCGTTTGACGGTCGACCGAACCGTTTCTTTATAATAAGCAGAAAAGTGTAAAACTTTTTGTCCAAATTTTTGTGAAAAAAACTAAACTGAATTTGGGAATTCAGAAACTATTCGAAAGATAAGATTTGGGATTCTTGCTGATTAATTTTTAGCAAAGATCGGATGAACCGTTTTTTTGTAATTAAATGAATGAAAATGTTCTTTTACAATAGAGTTCATAGTCTTAAATGAAATATTTTAAAGAATTACAGCCCACAAAAAGTGTTTGAATTATAAAAATTCATTAAAGTTTGAAATAATGGTTGTCCTATACAAGCTATCTATTTGTGCGCTATAATTATAATTTGTGCACTGAATTATTAAGTTAACTAAAAATTGAATATTTTATCTAAATAGTTCAATCTAGTTTTTTTGAATAGAATGTGTATATATTGTATTATACTAATATATATATATATATGTATATATATTAGTATAATACAATATATACATATTATATCCTGATATGTGTAACCTAGACAATATTAGAATATAATATTTATAATGAAGATATAATATTCTAATATTGTCTAGAAATAGAGTAGTATTCATCACAGATATATTCATAATATAATTATAACGAATAAATAGAAGATAATATATTCATAATGTGTAAATAGAATATAATTATATATTACCAATATATAATATTATTATTATTATCAATATAATTATATATTGACCAATATATAATTATATTCTATTTACACATTATGAATATATTATCTTCTATTTATTCATTATTAATATATTATGAATATATTTGTGATGAATAGTACTCTATTTCTAGACAATATTAGAATATTATATCTTTATTATAAATATTATATTATAACATTATTATCTAGGTTACTAGGTTATATTCTAATATTATCGGAAAGAGCACGAGTAGATCATATTCTAATATTGGCTAAACTCTAGACAATATTAGAATATGATATATTTGTGTTCTTTTCAATATGTGAAACCTAGATAATATTAGAATATAATATATTTATAATGGATATATAATATTCTAATATTGTCTAGGAATAGTCTAAAATATTCATCATAGATATATTCATTGATTTCCAAAGTGGTCCATATCGACCCATAGGGGTCTATGACAACTATCAAGAGGTCACCGTCAGCCAAAAAAATTTGTGGTTTACGATAGTGGATCACCATGTTAATATATATTTACTTATACTAGACTCATAAAGTCATATAGAATATTTAGAGATGATCCAAAAAAGTAAAAAAATATTGTTTATTTCTATAGATTTATAAAAAAATATATTGAGTAAATACGGGGTTCATAGTAAAGTTTAAGGGCTCCACGACATAAAATAGTTTGGGATCTTATGGTCTAGATCAGGGCTTATGGGTTGTGTGAAAAAATTCTGGGGTCACGAGAGATTTTTATATCAAATATTTATATCATTTTATAACATTATGCCTTGTTTTTTGTATGTTTTCAATAAATTCCCAAACTATATATTTTCATATTTATATCCAATATCAAATCATTTAAAAATATTAATTCATTTTTTGATATGCGTGGGGTCATAGATAAAAGAAGAGTATAATCATTTAAAAATATTAATTTATTTTGTGGGGTCGTTAAGAAACTCCCAATCATAAGTGGGGTCGCCAAAAAACTGGCAATTGTAAGTGTCGGGGTCGCGAAGAACAAAAGTTTAAGAAGCACTGGTCTAGAAGGTTTGCAATGAGCTGCCTCGAGCAAAATGCCACTTACACCTGGTTTGTTTTATATACTTTTGTAGACACAAACAACCAGAGAGAGATATAAGCTCCAGTAAAGTAAATGGCGCCATATGAATATTGGCGCCAAAATTCTCATATATTGTTTAGAGTTGGGCGCGGCCAAATTCAGACATTCTGAACTGCAGATCTAGAAATCTGGACTTTTTTTCTAATAATATGCGAATCCAGTCTGTAAATCTGTTAAAATAATGGATGCAAATTTGAATATATGCCCGCAGAAAATTAAATCGAGTTTGCTAAAAACTATTTTTTTTATAATCATGTTAAGCTTCTAATGTTGGTGCATCTACTGATTACCGCTAACGTCCATATTTAAATAAAATATATTTTTGGAAAACAGAACAAAATGTGTGTTAGTATCAAACTAACATTGATTGTGAGCAGTTGCTTTTTTACTTCTTTAATATTTTTCCTTGCTAGAATTCATTAAAATATCTTTTATCAATATATTGATTGTGCAAAGTGAAAATATTGATTGTTAAATATATATTAAACTCAAGGTAATAATATATTTAGTTTTTGAATTATATTATTCACATACATTATTCAGCATTTTGTTGTGTAACATAAATATCGACACTAATTTGAAAAATTTTAATTAGCTGATAAAAAGTCTCATGTTTTGTCAATATTTTCCCATAAATTCCTTATCCAATTTTAAAAATTATTTGAAAAATATTAGTTAGAAATCGTGCTGATTAGTTTTTGGTAACTATATGAGCCAGACAGTTTCTTTGTAATTATTAGTATAAAAATTTGTATGACTAATATATATAGATATCAGGGTTTGATTTAAGTCTGGTGGTCTGACTTAAGTTTAATTAAACTGTACTACAATATTACAATCCTACGATATGTAATTGAAATTTTTTTTTTAAATAAAACCACAAAAACTTAGTCAAAAAATCCGTGGTTAGATATCTTTGTAAATTTTATAGAAATAAAACCACAAAAACTTGGAATGGATTATAAAAAATTATTAATGAGCATTTAGAATTGAAAATGAATAATATGCTTACGTCGCGTTGTGTTTTGTACGAGATGGTTACCGTTGATTACAGTTGACGTCCACATTTAAATGAAATAAATTTAAACAAAGTAGAATAAAATGTTGTAAATAAATTTAATTTGATATACAATTACCTGATATATTCTGTTCTTTTTGTACGCGTTGATTACCGTTGACATCCATATTTAAATGAAATGTATTTAAACAAAGTAGAATAAAATAAATTTAATTTGATTAAGATAAGAATTAGAAATAAGGTATAATATAAAATAAAGAACATTTTCATTGAAATGATAACCATATGCTGAAATAAAATAATGTTAATAATAAAGTTAATAAATACATAAAATTTGTGAATAATAAAAATAATCTTAAAAAGTACAATAAAAACAATAAATGACAAATAACAATTAATAAAACATAAGAACAATATTAAAAATAAGAAAATAACAAAATAATGATTTAAAAAAAACTGGCATTTTGAAATATATCTTTTTGTAGTTGGCACAACTGCATTATACGTGACAGTCTTCAAGTCTTAAACTTTAATGTTGGTACATTGTCATGTTTGACAGCTAATGACAGAACATTTTAATGCAAAGTATAGAAAGTGATAAATTTTATTATTATATTTAATTAGTTAATAATTATGTTGTTTAACGGAATAACGCCGAAGAATTTATATTTTATTTAATTTTATAACTTAGTTTAATAATATTTTAATATGTCTATGGAAAACCAAGTAACAGATATGACTATAAAACAAGATGAATTAAATTCCTCTGCAGATTATCATGTAATAGAATGTGATCCTTTAGATTATTCAATATTAGACAAGCAAGATGAATATAATTCTAATGCAGATGATACAAATAACAGTGTAAATATTAAATCAGAAATATCTTCAGAAGATGACAACTTATCTCTTGATATGTCCATAGAATCTGACATAGATTATGAACTTCTAGAACGAACCAACAAAATAAAAAGACACAAATGTCCTACCTGTAACAAAAAATTTGTTCGTTCTTGTCATTTACGCCAACATGTACTTATCCATGGAGATGACCGCACATACAAATGCGGATTTTGTGATAAAACCTACAAACAAGCCAGCCAGTTGTGGCTGCATCATAAAACTCATTCCGGACAAAAACCACATGTATGCAGCGTCTGCAAAAAAGCTTTCATGAGCTCCAGTAATCTCACACGGCATTTACGCTGCCACACAGGAGACCGACCTTATACCTGCACACAATGCAATAAAGCCTTTGCATATTCAACCACTTTGTTACAACACACAAGGTTACACATGGGTATAAGAGCCCACAAATGCAAAGTCTGCGATAGAACATTCACTCAATCAGGCCACTTGTCAAAGCATATGGCTGTCCATACAGGAGAAAAACCCCATAAATGTGATATGTGTGAGAAGACTTTCAGTTGTACCAGCGGACTAATAAAACATGTACGCACTCATACAGGGGCTAAGCCTTTTCAGTGTTTGTATTGTGAGAAATCTTTTTCACAATCAAGCAGTTTGTCGAAACATACTAGGATCCATACTGGTGAACGGCCTTATAAATGTGATTTGTGCAATAAAACATTCACTCAATCTTATCATAAGACTCAGCATCAAAAGGTGCACGAAAAAAAACTTATAAAAAACTTTATAATGAATTCTATTAATGTTATTAGAGAAATTAACTGAAACTGAAAAATGTCTGAATATGATAATATTCAGACATATATATACAAAATATGATATATTGATAAATTGAGAGAGAAATAAAGATTATATAACAAATAAATATACATATTTTTATAAATATTAAATATTTATATTAAAATTGCTGAAGTGTTGCCAGATGAGAGTTTTTGTGGGAAAATTAATTCAAATGTGGCAAGAAAAAAACATGGCCGCCGTTTTTGACAGTTGACTAAAAATGTCACAACTCAAAACAAAAAGAAAACAATTTATATTTATATATAAAACTTTTATATTATAGTTAAAAAATGTGTTATTTATGTAATAAATTTTTCATATTGTGCTCGTAGTGTATATGCGCATCGTAGATAATAATTATTTATAGTGTTTTGATTTGTAAAATATTTTATTATATTTGCACACTAAAATGTCAGAACAAATAATAATCAAATCTGAGCCTATTGAATACTCAATATCAGAAAACGAACACGAATATTCATCTGATGAAGAGACAATTAATCCTAAACAAGAAGCCGAAGAAAGATGTCCAGAAACTTTCCTCGATTCTCCTACAGAGTCCTACCCTTGTGAAATGTGCAATAAAACATTCCCCAAACTCTTCAAATTATCCCGTCACATGCTCGTCCACACCAACAACAAAAAGTTCAAATGCACTCATTGCGACAAAACTTTCTATCAATCCAGCAACTTAGTGAAACACGTCAGAACCCACACGGGTGAACGTCCTTATGCATGTGATCAATGCACGAGAGCCTTCATCGATTCCAGCAGTTTAGCCAAACACATGGCAGTCCACACCGGTGAAAGACGCCACAAGTGTGAAATGTGCAGTAAAGCCTTCACACAATCGAGTAGTTTAGCTAAACACATACTAATCCATACTGGTGAACGCCCTTACAAATGTGATATATGCAGTAGAACTTTTATTGATTCTGATCATCTCAAAAGGCACAAATTTATACACACTCCGGATCGCCCCCATAAGTGTGACATTTGTAATAAGACTTTTGGACATGGTAGCAGATTGAAGATTCATATGATGATACATACGGGGGAACGACCTTATAAATGTGATATATGTGGAAAAACATTTATACAATCGGGGCACATGACAAAGCATAGGAAGACTCATATTTCTGAGAAGTTATTTGAGTGTCCGTATTGTGAAATGAAGTTTACAATGACGGAGTACTTGTCTAAGCATATTAAAGTACATGCAAAAGATAATGCAACGTGATTAAACAATGGAAATAGAAAAAATTAATATTTATTTAAGGTGAGAAATAATGAACCTCAGAAATTAGAGAGTTGAAGGTAGTGTAAAGTATTATAATAATTATTATATATTATTAAGGAAGTTTTTAAAGACTTTTATTGGTAAATTTTAATAGTCAAGTTTACAATTGGTACATACTTTTAATTCTTTCCTTATCTTAATTAACTAATTACATTTTAAAGACTGCAGAATAATTATGTTCATAATAATAATTATTAGAACAATAATATAATAATTATAAAGTATAACTTTTTTTATATTAAGGATAGAAATTTTTAATGTTTTTCATGAAGGTACAAGATTATTATATATATTAAAATAACCCAGAGACTTCAATTTCCAATTACCTAATGAAAAGAATTAACAAGTTATTAAGCTTGCAATTTCATTATGTATAGATACAGAAGACAGTTGGCTGTAAATTTTATTTTAGAAGGCAAAAGAATTAATAAAAAAGAATGCGCGTAAGGTTCACACAAGATTGAAGTAAAACTTATTTGATACTGTACAAAATGGCATTTAAGTAAAAATAAATACATCATATAACAATTTTAAATAATGTTTATTAGTAATACGGTAACACTCGTGATGCACACATTTATTAGTGTCAACCATTATACACATTTATATAATGATGAATTATAAATTATATATTTCTAATAGCATTAAAAATATGTATAATATTTAAAAACAATAATGTAATTAAAGTCATATTTCAAATATGACATGATCGGTTTGTCATTGTAATTAGCATTTAGAAATGAACCTTCATTAGAGAAATGAAGTAATTGCTGATTAATAAATTCTACAATATTTGTTCACACAGTGGATTATGTTAAACAGCGCCTAAACAAATTTTGTTTTTGCAACATTACTCATCATGTAATAATTGTGTTTTAAGAACTTCATATAATTAAAATTAACATACATTCATTGACTGCTTGTATTTTCTTTACTTTTTCGCTGGCGATATAATCTCATTCTTTGAACAGCTCTAATATCTGTCTTGCCTAAAAAATATTTTCCATTTTAATAACTTCAAAGATTTATAGAAACTACGAATAACATAGAAATAATTTCTAATCCATAAACTTACGTCTAGTACACGGCTCAAATGTTTAATTTGTTTTATTATTTTCAAGGAACAGGATAAAATATTCTTCTGATTCAGGCATTTTTCATTAAATAAAGATTTGTACTACGATGCAACTTTAAAATGTTTATTTATCTATGCCGATTTAATTGTTGATATCGGTACGCATACAACGTTGATGCCGGTACGCATGCAACGACAGAAATCTATTCACATACACGACTTGTGTCTAATCACAATTGACCCGTATAGAAATGATTTCATCGAGAACGAATGGCAAATCATTGGCACTCGACTCGGCCGTAACGCACTTCCGTTGCATTTGCACGGATTTACACCCTAATCGCGCCTAAAGAAGTTTTACTTCAATAAATTAATTATGATTTATTTATGATTGGAAAATGATTAAAATAATGCGTATAAAAAGCATGGACCCATAAACTTTAATTTAGAATTATATAATAAAGAAGAGAATTGGCTGTAAATTGTATTTTAGAAGGTAATAGAATCAATAAATAAATTATGGTTTATTTATGAAGTTAAACAAAACTCTGAGAATGATTTGTAAGGCTCCGTGGTTTATGACCAACCACATGATCCATAAAGACCTAAAAATTCCAACAGTGGCGGAAGTTATTAAGAACAGAAGTTTTATCTTTCAAAACAAATTGGATGCACACGTCAATCCGGAAATGCAAATAGTACAAACAGCCGAAAAATTAAAACGCCTGAAAAGAAAATGGCCCAGTGATCTACCGTCAACAACATAATTTCCCTGTTTCGCACAGGAAAATTTTCAAACAAGTTATTTTTAATTATTATTTATTATTGATTATCGTTTTTATTATTAATACTATTATTTTAATTATTATTTATTCATTCATTTATTCTATTTCTTTTCTTTAATTTCCTTTATTCTATTTTTTTTTCTTTTTGATTTTGATTTTCAATACCATAACTTCTAACTTATAGATTGTATTGTAATCTGATTGTTAAAATTAACAGAAAAAAAAAAAAAAATTTATGAAGTTATGCATTTTCATTTACCTAATGTGTTTAATCACCACAACTACATGATTAGGCACAAAAAAGAAAAAAAATGTATCCAGACTTAAAGAAAATTCTATCAAGTAATACAGAAGAGTGATATAAATGGAAATGTATGGTTTTTGAGACATCCAGCAGAATTAAAAACATATAAATCCAATGTTGAAAGGAAAGTGATTTAGTAAAATATATTTATTAAGGCATCATTTTTGAAATCTCAATTGATGAAAAGCAATTCCAATGCACAAAACACAAGAAGGTATAATAATCAATTGAATCAGAAGACTCAGAACTCAGATAATTCTTATCAATGTGAAATTGAAAGATTTATGATTTATAATATAATGCAAGTAATAAAATATATGCCAGTTTTCATAAAACTGAGTAATGATATAAGTGAGTTTGTAAGGTTTATTAGTCTAGGCATCTTTTTTGAAATAACACATGGAAAAAAGTCTTTTAAATCAACAAATTGCAAGAAGTGTTTTAAGTATGAGAATTAATTGTATTACAGGATTAAAATAATTCTTATGAGTCTTATAAATATTATGATTGTGAAATTGAAAGATTTGTGACAAAACAAACAAGAATGTCATAATAGTAATAAATAATACTTTTTATGAAAGTTCTTATTTGCATAAATATCAATTGTCATAACGCTTGATAATCCGCCATGGTGAAGCCCCTTATGTGCAGGAAAAATTTTACACACCCTTGGACCTTTAAAAGACAATTGAATATGGATAAAAAAAATAAAGTAAGTATTGAGTTGGGAAAGGAGCCTCATAAATGTGAAATATGCAATGAGGAATTGATTCAGGAGGATTTTGTGGAACTTGTAATGTGTAATAGTGCTTCTGTGTTAAATTGATAAATTTGTGATAATACTTTAGTCTTTTCTAATTTATTTATTGTTATTATATATGTTTATATATATTTTTTGGGGATTGCAATTTAAAACAACACAAACTATTGTAGAAAAATATTTATTTCTTAAGATACAGCTCACATTATTTCTTATCATCATGTACTCTCATGTGTGACCTCAAAGATGAGGCATGTCGAAAAGTCTTTTCACACATCTCACATTTGTGAGGTCGTTCATTAGCATGAACAATCCTGTGTACTTTTAAACAGAGTGCCTGCGAAAAAGTTTTATTACATATTTTACACTCATAAGGCCGTTCACCTGAATGGGCATTCATGTGATCTTTTAAAGCACTTGTTTGGAAAAATCCTTTAGCACATATTTCACAAGTATAAGGAGCATCCTGGGTGTGGATACGCATATGCATTTTCAAGTTTTTCTTTTGGCTGTAGGCCTTGTTGCATATGTCACATTTGTGTGGTTGTTTTCTGGAATGAATACGCTTGTGTGCCTCTAAATAAGCAGAGTGGGTGAAGGATTTATTACAAATTTCACAACCGTAAGGTCGTCCAGTTGTGTGGATTCGAATGTGATTTGATAAGCTTCCTGAATGTTTGAAGCTTTTGTTGCAAGTTTCACATTTATAAGGCCGTTCTTCGGTGTGACCGACCATGTGTTTTTTTAAAGTATCCAGGTGGGCGTAAGCTTTATTGCAAATTTCACATTTATGAGGTAATTCATCAGAATGTAGAGGTTCATGCCTTTTTAAATGAGCTAGACGATTGAATGTTTTGTTACAGATGTCACACTTATAAGGACGTTCTCCTGTGTGAGTCCTCATGTGCAGTATGAATTCACTTGGAAATTTAAATAATTTATTACACTGTTCACACGTAAGAGCACGTGCTTCAACATGTGTTAACATATGAACAGATAACGTATTTGAACATGCAAAGACCTTATCACAGTATTTACATTTCATGTCTGTATGAGAAGCCATATGAGTCGATAGTTCATTAGAAATTGAGAATGTTTGATCACAAACTCCACATGTAAATGATCTTTGGGTAAAAGAAGATTCTTGTTTGATTCCTTCTTCCATTGTTACTTCAAAGTTCATCAGTGTTTCTAAGGGTATTTCATCGTCACTCAAGTCATGTAATTGTGGCTTAGTAGCAGAGTATGAAACGTTATCTTCTGGAGGGTCATTTTTAACTTTCTGGTCATTTTTTTGTTCAGACATGTTTTATTTGAAATTCAATTAGTAGGTTGACTATTTTAAATTCAATTATTTACCATCACGTCATACATCAGTGTCTATTTTTAACACAATCCTATTTTTATAAATTTATAAACGAAAATATATATATATTTTAAACACAATGATTAGTTTATAAATTTATTCATCATTTTTATTAAAAATTACTATTTTTATTAATTAATTTATATTTAGATGAAATTTTTTGATCAGTCATTTTGTGGAACTGTCAAACATGGCCCCCTAGGCGCAAAATATACGGAATTTGAATTTGAAATTAACTAAGTATTTATTTTTAATACAATCTTATATTTAATAAATTTATAAACAAATATATATATTTTGAACGCAATGATTAGTTTACAAATTTATTGATTATTTTTAATAAAAATTACTATTTTTATTAATTAAATTAATTTAATTAATTTATATTTAGATGAAGTTTTTTGATCTGTCATTTTGTGGAACTATCAAACATGGCGCCCCTAGGCGCAAAATATATGAAATTTGAATTTGAAATTAACCAAGTATCTATTTTTAATACAATCTTATATTTAATAAATTTATAAACAAAAATATATATTTTAAACGCAATAATTAATTTATAAATTTATTAATTATTTATAATAAAATATTACTATTTTTATTAATTAATTTATATTTACTGTCATTTTGTGGAACTGTCAAACATGGCGCCCTTAGGCGCGAAACATGTGGAATTTGAATTTGAAATTTACTAACTAACTGTGATCATTTGTTACTCTTTAAATTTCAATAAATGTTTAAAATATAGTTATAGAGAATATATATTACAATTTATATTTAACTTATATCCTATTATAAAGTTTTATATGTAGTTAATATTCTTTTATTAATTCACTTTAGAGCAATACCAACACTAATTAAATTTGTACTTCCAACGGATATGAAGTTTAATAAGGAATTAATAATTAAATGAAAAAAATTTGAATAAAGATAAAAGAAATTGCATTTTTATTTGCTACAAGGTTCTAGACATTTAAAAAAATATATAAATATATTATATTTTATGTTTCCCGGCATGTTGAAATACACGCCATGTTTGATAGTTTTGGTAAAATGTCAAAATTGTCTAAAAGAGTTATATTTATTTATTTACATATTTATTTATTTTGTATCAGTATTTATTATTTCAATTACTAATTCATATCCTTATTCACCAGAAATAAATATATAAGATGTCTGATGAAGACGATTCGCCTGTTAAAAATGAACCAGTTGAGTATTCTATAGAAGAAAATGAAGTTGATGAAGAAGATACAAACAATGATGAAGATACACAATTAGAAGTCGATCAAGCAGCAATTAGACCATCAGTATTCATTCTAGAATACGAAATCAAAGAAACCATTGATGATAAAACCCAAAGCATAAAAAAATCATTCAAATGCAGCACCTGCCTAAAAGAATTCAAACGCTTCTACAACCTATCCCAACACATGTCAATTCACAAAGCAGGCGAATTATTAAAATGTCCATTCTGCAGCAAATCATTCACCATGCTAAGTCGGTTAATAAGACACCGTTTAACCCACACAGGTGAAAGACGTTACATTTGCACAACCTGCAATAAAGCTTTTGTAGACTCCAGCAATTTAGCCAAACATGCACGGATACACACAGGTGAACGACCTTTTAAATGCCAGAATTGTCCTAAAGCCTTCACAGATTCCAGTAGCTTAGTTTCTCATATAAGAACGCACACAGGGGAACGACCGTACGTATGTGAAATATGTAAGAAGTCTTTTAATCAGTCCAGTCATTTGACCAGGCATAAAAGGACACATGCGGCTGGGAATATGTTTGAGTGCTCATATTGTAATGCTACGTTTTCACAACCGGGGTATTTATTGAGGCACATTCAGACACATTCGGGGACAAATCAAGTCCGGTCCTTTAGTTTAAATGGGGACCAAGGGGTAAATGAAAGCGGGCCCCTTGGTTTTCTTGGGGTCAGGAGGCAAGAGAATGGTGGAGGGGTGAATGGAAGCTTGTCTATTGATTACCTTGGGGATATGGGGCAAAAGAAAAGTGATGGGACAAATGAAAGCTTGTCTGTTGGTTTTCTTGGGGACATGGGGCAAAAGAAAAGTGATGGAATAAATGAAAGCTTGTCTGTTGGTTTTCTTGGGGTCAAAGGACAAGAGAAAAGCAGAGGGACAAATGAAAACTTGTCTCTTGGTTTTCTTGGGGTCAAGGCGCAAGAGAAAAGCAGAGGGACAAATGAAGGCTTACCTCTTGGTTTTCTTGGGGTCAAGGGGCAAGAGAAAAGCAAAGAGACAAATGGAAGCTTGTCTGTAGGTTTACTTGGGGGCAAGAAGCAAGAGAATAATGGAGGGGCGAATGGTAGCTTGTCACTTGGTTATCTTGGGGCCAGGGGGCAAGAGTACACCGGAGGAGTGAATGGAAGCTGGTCACTTGGTTTTCTTGGGCTCAAGGGGCAAGAGAATATCAGAGGGGTCAATGGAAGCTTATCACTTGGTTTCCTTGGGGTCAAGGAGCAAGAGAATAGTAGATTGACAAATGGAGGTCTGTCTCTTGATTTTTTTAAGGGCAAAGCACAAGAGAAATGCGGGGGGATGTTGCCTCTTTGTTTTCCTGGGAATAAGGGACAAGATAAAAGCAAAGAGGTGAATAAAAACTTGCACCCTGGTGTTCCTGGGGACAAGGGACAAGAGAAAAGTGGAGGGACAAATGTAACATTGTCCCTTGGTTTTCCTGGGGATAAAGGGCAAGACAAAAGCAAAGAGATGAATAAAAACATGAACCCCAGTGTTCCTGGGAACAAGGGACAAGATAAAAGCAAAGAGATGAATAAAAACTTGCTCCCTGGTGTTTCTGGGGACAAGATAAAAGAGATGAATAAAAACTTGATTCCTGGTGTTCCTCAGGGCAAGGGAGAGACAAATGAACTGTGGCCTCTTGGCTTTCTTGGGGACAAGGCACAAGAGAAAAGCAGGGGGACAAACAAAATGTTATCTCTTGGTGTTCCTGGGGATAAGGGACAAAAGAAAAGCAGGGGGACAAATAAAAACTTGCTCCTCGGTGTTTCTGAGGACAGGGGGCAAAAGAAAAGCAGAAAGTCAAATAAAAACTTGTCCTTTGGTGTTCCTGGGGACAAGGGGC
Source organism: Ctenocephalides felis (assembly GCF_003426905.1). Lineage (NCBI taxonomy): Eukaryota > Metazoa > Arthropoda > Insecta > Siphonaptera > Pulicidae > Ctenocephalides > Ctenocephalides felis. Next base: position 90,079,675 of record NW_020536999.1, read on the forward strand.
AAGAGAAACAGAAGGTTGAGTTGAAAGTGTGATGAGTAAAAATAGATTTTAAAGACTGATTTGTGTTTAATGAAGTCGAGTTAGAAAATGCTTTCAGTTGCAAGTGTAAAGAGTGATGTAAGATTTATGAATGATATTATGTTAAAGATATTGATGAAAATGAAGAAAATAATGAGATGAAGCCAGCTGGACTGTAAAAAGTGTATATGTGATTTTTCAATTATAATCGACTAAAAACGCAATGGTTTAATAGATTTGAAATGATAAGGAATAACATAACTTCCAATTGAAATTGTTGGAAAAAAGACAATTAAGTAAAAGGTGTGAGTATTAAAATTCTGTGAGTGCATGGAAAGACTAGACTGTAAAAAGTATATATGTGATTATTCTATTACGATCAAACAAAAAATAAAAGGTTTAATAGATCTTAAATGGAAAATAATTTATAATTTATTGAATAATATAATTTATATGTGAACATCAAGATGGTTGTTGTGCAAAATTATTCATAGATATAATAAAATGAATAATAAACAGTTGGTTATTAAAAGCCAAAATATATTTATTTTTTATGCAATAATTTTGAGACTTATCTTCAAAAAACAAGTAAAATTTTAGGAATAAAATAGCTTTAAAAAACCATCAGATAGTATTGTTTGGGTGATCTTTAAGACGACTTTTGTACTTGTTTGAATGAGTTTATATTTTATTGTATACTGTACTCAAAAAATATTCATTTATTATAAAAAAATGTAAAGTATTGAGATTGGCACATCAAGCAATTTGGCACATTTGTGTATTATTTTATATATACATAATATGTATTACAATTATTATTATTTTTGTAATATAATTGTTTACCGTATGATAATTAATGCTTGATTGTTATAAATCTTTATAGGTTTTTATATTTCAAGCAGAGCAATATATAATTTAAAATTCATTAATTGAATTACTAGATTTAATATTTGTTTTAAATTATTTATTTTATAAATAAATATACAAAAATCAAATTATCCTGCCAGCATGTGTAATGGATTATTATTAATGCTTGATTCTTAAAAATCTTTGTAGGTTTTTATGTATCAAGCTGCGAGATGTAAAATTTAAAATTTATTGATTGAATTACCAGATTTAATATCTGTTATAAATTATTATTTATTTTATAAATAAGTATACAACAACCAAATTATCCTGACAGCATGTGTAAAGGATAATATTATCTTTGCATATGTTATGTTTTTCTTATTTATATTATCTATATTGTTTTTAAGTTAATAATAAATAAAATTTAACATATTTATGCTTTAAATTAATCTGTTTTTAAGAAAAAACTAATGTTTTTTATTAATCTATAACGTTTTTTTTTTAAATGAAACTCTTCAAAATTGTTTAGAAACATTTGCAAATTGTCTGAAAATATTTTAGATTGTCTGATTAAAAATGTAGTAAATGATTTGAAAGTCTTATAGATCCACTAAAAATGCTGTAGATTGTTCAAAAATAATGTAATTTGCCCAAAACGGTTACAAATTTAAATTTTCCCTAATGTTATAAATTTCAAATTTCCCTCCCAAAGTTAACTTCTCTATTTTGACGTTTCATTTTTTCAAATCTGGCAACACTGATGACGCCAACTGACAGATGACACGACACTCATCTAGAAGTTTTCATATAAATATACAAGGTATTTGTGTAATTTATATATTTATTTCTACTTGTAGATATAGCAAATTTTTATTATAATTTAAAAATTTAATCTTTTAGCTTTTAGCAAGTGCAATCGTCATTGCTACAGGACAATTGTGTAAATAGATATTTGTAAATTTGTTGGCGAACTGATAAGGATTCTGCAAGTAAGGATAAATACAGTTAAAAAATACTACAGGGTGTTTCAAAAAATGTTTACACACTTTGAACTTCCATAGAAAATTTATTTACCGTTCTACAAAGTTAAATTTTAGGAAAATAGACAGCTGAAAATTCAATGTAAATGAAATATAAATAGCAAATCTTATACTGTTCAAATTGGTGACCTGCAGCATCAATACAATTCTTAGTACGAGTCACCACTGATTCTGTATATTGTATCAAAACGTCCAATGAGATTTCTCTACACGCTGCTTGAATCTCTTAGATAAAACTAAAATAGTTTAAAGTGTGTATATATTTTTTTGAAGCACTCGGTATTATTATTTCTTAGCATTTTATTATTATATAATAGTATTAATTTAGGATTATATATGATCAGACAACGTAGGATTTGTATATAACTTGATATGCTATTATATCAAACTTTCTTTTCGAAACAAGCATATTTGAGTAAACTTCTAGCAATATGTTAAATAAATTCTATCTCTCATGAATATATCATAAACATAATCCAATAGCATTTTAAATTCACTTAGTTTAGTATTATATATGATTAGACACTGAAGCATTTTCCAGGAAATTTGTAAGCTTAATTTAAGGCTATTTCTTTCAAATAATGCAAATTTCAATAAGCATTGTCTATTACATTTACATCGTTATCTAAATCCACTCTTAGTGTCTTTGTCTGTAATGTTTATAATGAGCCCTTTTCAAAAGTCTTCAAAAGTATGATATATGATTACGCAGTGTTGAACTATGGTGCAGGATTTGTCTTATTTTTTAATAAGAGACTTATTTTTTGTTTCTCACATTCACATCATCAGCTAAATCTACTCTCAGTGTCTTTGTCTATAATATTTACAATAAATCCTTTATTTTTTGTTTCAGAATGATCACAGACGTTCAACTGGCTATATTCTCCAACATTCTGGGGGTTTCTTTATTCCTCCTAGTTGTCTTATACCATTACATCAATGCAAACTTTTCAAAGTAGATTTTATATAAATATATAATGGAATGAATGAAGACATCAGATGTAATGCTATATATATTATGAAAGAACGAATAAATGGTTTTCTAAAGTAATGAGTGGTTTGGTTTCAATTATTATACACATATAAATACAGTAAGACTGTACTGTTTAATGAAACGCTTCATTTAAGAAGTTTTTTTTATTTTAGCCCAATGATTCTTCTAATACTATTGTGGAACTTAGTGAAACAAATCATCAGTTTAGATGATATAAATGTGAAAATTTTAATATAAATACAGTAAGACTGTGCTGTTTGTTCATCACTGCTTCATTTAAAAAGCTTTTTATTTCAGCCTGAAGATTCTTCTAATTCTATTGTGGAACTTAGTAAAACAAATCAGTTAAGAAGATATAAATGTGAAAGTTTTATTACAAATACAGTAAGACTGTACTGTTTGTTCATCACTGCTTCATTTAAAAAGCTTTTTATTTCAGTCTGAAGATTCTTCTAGTTCTATTGTGGAACTTAGTGAAACAAATCAGTTAAGATGATTTAAATGTGAAAGTTTTAATATAAATACAGTAAGACTGTACTGTTTGTTCATCACTGCTTCATTTAAAAAGCATTTTATTTCAGTCCGAAGATTCTTCTAGTTCTATTGTGGAACTAAGTGAAACAAATCAGTTTAGATGATATAAATGTGGAAATTTTCATATAAATACAGTAAGACTGTACTTTTGTTCATCACTGCTTCATTTGAAAAGCTTCTCATTTTAGCCCGAAGATTCTTCTAATTCTATTGTGGAATTTCGTGAAATAAATCAGTTTAGATGATATAAATGTGAAAATTTTAATATAAATACAGTAAGACTGTACTATTTGTTCATCACTGCTTTATTTAAAAAGTTTTTTATTTCAGCCCGATGATTCTTCTAATTCTATAGTGGAACTTAGTGCAACAAATCAGTTAAGATGATATAAATGTGAAAATTTTGCTATAAATACAGTAAGACTGTACTATTTGTTCATCACTGCTTCATTTAAAAAACTTTTTATTTCAGCCCGAAGATTTTTCTAGTTCTATTGTGGAACTTTGTGAAACAAATCAGTCTAGATGATATAAATGTGAAAGATTTACAAGAAATAGTTTAAAAAAAACATCTAGTCTGAAGAAGTTAACTGAGCAATAAAAAAATATAAACGATAATGGTAGTAATTTTAAAGAAAAGCAAAGTTAACATCGTAGTAACTGAAATTATAAACAGAATTTGTTTGGAGATAGATACAGACCTTAGATGATTCATTTATAAAATATGATTTCTCATAATATTTTTAGTCATTCAAGTTCACAAAATTATTGATATTGAGTTGTGCTATTTGCGGTTTTATTACTTATTAAATTATGCATACTTCATATTAAATTTTCTTTTATTTGATGTATTGATTGCATTAAAGACTTTATATATGAATTGATAATAATATATAAAAAATTATCTAATTAATATTAGTAACATAACATAAATAATATTTTCTGGATATTATATTATTTATTATATTTATAATATTAATTCAGGTCAATTTTTATTATATATTAAATACTAAATTTGGGATAAAATAAACTAGGAATATATCGTATTCTAATATTGTCTAGGAAAATAAATATAATTAAATAATAAATGAGTAACCTAAACGATTTCAAAATTCCCGCAAAATATTTGACAGTTTTCACCATTTTGAATCAATTTTAAACTGTCAAGTTAGGAAAGAATTTTTGTAATAAACCACTTGAAACCACTTATTTAGTATTTTTTTTAAAATATTTAATAAAATAGTATTAAGATAAAACGGATTAATTACAATAAAATCTTAAATTTCCTAGTGCTCCATCAATAAAAATGTTTTTGTCACCCCGGTTAAACTTATCATTGTGCAAGTTTTAATTATTTTTTAATGACGTTTTGATTTTTTTCGTGTTAATAAACTTATGTTAGATGAAGGTTAATATTGTTTTTCGAAGAATGCTTATGTTTGTGTTTTATTTGTGTATTTTATAAATATTTTAATCAATTTTAAAAATCCCGCCTACTAAACTTGACAGTTCCCGCCATCTTGAACTAATTCTAAACTGTCAAATTAAGAAAGAATTTTTGTATCAAATCACAAATTTAGTGCTTTTGTGTCATTTCACACATTTATTAATACAATTTTAAGTTAAAATTTACTAAAAACGCTAAAATACTTGTTGTTTATGGTGCTCCAACAATAGAAAATGATTTTCTCTCGGTTTAACTTGTCAATCTGGACTTAATATTGTACAAGTCCCAAATGTTTTTTTAAATTTCCAAACGCCTATAATGTTTTAATTACTCTCTAATAGATAAACATAAATTGGATAAAGCACGGCACTGTTTTTCAAAAAGTGCCTGTGCTTTATTTGTTTGAATAAACCATCCTGGGCAAAAATGTCCGGAGGCCCTTCGAAGGATCGTTTCTATTACCACGATAGCAGCAGCGATACAGATCACGAAAGTGAAGAAAGGAGGGCCAGAGTTTACAAAAATCGCCTGGGGTAGGTAATAAATACTTTAATCAATACACAAATCCCATTTTTACAACTTTCACTTGTCCATTTCAGTCGTCTCCAAGATTCTGAAATACCAACAAGCAAATCTAATCTCAAACACCCTACAGGCCCCAAACAAATGAGCGTGTTACAACCGTCTTCAAAGAGTCCCAATATGGCTTCAAGTACTAGTTCTCAGCCTGGAAGTTCAGGGCTCAATCAGCCTTCGAATAATGAGGATAGAGTTACATTGATCGTTGACAACACGAGGTTTATATTAGATCCTGCTTTGTTTACTGCACATCCTGATACAATGCTGGGGAGGATGTTTAGCTCGGGACTGGAGTTTACACATCCTAATGAAAGGGGAGAGTTCAAGGTAATAAATAGACAATATATAGATACACTAGATGACCCAACAGACGTTGTCCTGTACCCACATCTACGTTTTTTTACTATCCTATACTAATATTTACCATTCAGTTAACAATAATAATTATTGTTTTTTGAATTACTATTTACACCAATATATAAGTGATGTAAAATTGAGAAGTTTGTTCATCACATGATTTTTGTTAAAAGGTATATTTTTAAAGATATTCGCAAAATACGATAAAAAACGCTAACTAGTGGGGCGCATGGCATCGTGCCTTAAGGCAAATTGCTGGAACTTTCCGTACCAAAAATTATTTTTTTTTAAAAAGATTACCATTTTTGAAAAAAATTTACTCTGAAAAATTAGATTTTTGAGAAACTATAAATTTTTGACAAAAATTTACTTTTTTTGAAAAAAAGACTTTTTGAAGAAAAGTGTATTTTGAAATATTTTGGAAATTATGAACTTTTTTTCAAAGCAATGGTACTGCTTTAACTGCATAGAGACATAATATAGAAGCGCGAAAGCGCCGCGCCGCCGTCTAACGGATAAGCATTGGTACGGAACCCATAGGAATGTAAACAAAATTTATACTTATTGTTAAAATGTTTATAAAATATCTCATAATTTGATGTGCATATGTCTAATGATCATTTTTGACCGCCAGATGGCATTTTTTTTACTTTTTTCACTAGATCTCCGAAACCGCTAGACCTGCCTTCATGAAAATTTGATCAATTCTTTATCTTGTTAATACCAGTGAAATGTTTTTACTTATTCTTTATGAATTATTCAAATCGGACGCTCCGTTCTCTTAAAAACTGAGTCACCGTTTTTGCCACTTTTTGCCTCTTATCTTCGGAATGGTTAGACCTGCCTTTGCCAAAAACTAATCAGCACGTCTCCTTATCAATACGAATCGAATGTTTTTGAATTATTCAAATCGCTTCATCCGTATTCCCAAAATCATCGACGAAAATTTGTATCCACACACATACACACACACGCACATACACATACACATACACACGCACACACACATACATCCATTTTTTTTAAGGTATGCTAAAATATTCAGAAACCTCTGAAATGTAAAGATATATAAAAATTTTCATTTTCGATTTTTTTGCGATTACTATCTATATGGAAAGTTAAAAAGGAAAGAATTTTCAGTAGCCAGTAACATGAAAAGTATTTGTTTTTTTGAAAAACATTATTAAACATTTTTCTCTTCTAATTAGTTCTTTTATCCATACCCAACGTTATTTTGAAAAAAGTAAAATTGTACCACTGAGAAGAAATGTTATCCACCTGGGAAGTGGCAAAGGAGTCTAAATTATTTTAACTTTTAAACTTGAGAGTAAGGTGAACTTAACTCCAAAATTTCATGCAAATTGGAGCACAGTAAAAATATTCAGACCCAAAACGCTCCATTGACTTGAGTAAATATTCCGTATCCAATGCCAAACCTATGAATTTTTGACACAATGAAACTTCTAAATAATTTTTTGAATAAGTAAATTGTTTTTGCATTATGATTCAGTAAAGTAAGGCAAAACACGACTGCATTAGTTAAAAAATAATGATTTGTCCAATTAATTATAAAGTCACTTTATGTACCAAATATATAATGTATTATATAATGTATCTTATATTATTTTAATTTTTGGCACATCTCAGCTGCTTTACGGCAATAATAATGTAGACATTACATTTTTAACTTCACGTAGGGTAAGTTATTGTAATGGGCCGAAAATCGGAATTGAAAATTTTTACATTTCTCGACGTTTTGAAGGTTTCTGAACGTTTTGGCATACTTCAGAACAAATGGGTGTGTGTGTGTGTGTGTGTGTATGTATGTATGGATACAAATATCCAGTCACGTTTTCGGGCGCACGGATCAACCGATTTGAATGGTTCAAAAAACATTCGATTCCTATTGATAGTGAAAAGAGCTGATTAGTTTTTGGCAAAGGCAGGTCCAGCCGTTTCGGAGATACGAAGCAAAGAGTGCAGAAAATAGAAATCGACTTTTTGAGAGAACGGAGTATCCGATTTGAATGATCTAAAAAACATTCAATTAGTAATGATTGGGAGAAGTGTTTATTAGTTTTTGGCAAAGGCAGGCCCAGCCATTTCGAAGATACGTCGCTAAATGTGTAAAAAATGGCAGTTTTTGTGAGAACTATACGTCCGATTTAAATGATTCAAAGAACTTTCTGCTTGTCTTAACAAAATAATTAATTTTGGAAAAAAAAATTTTGTTCCAACTTTTTTTTTTTTTTTTAATTTTTAATTCTGACTAAAGTTCTAATATACTTTACAAATAATTTCAACTTGGCAATTCAGTTCATATAATTCTTATGAATATTAGACAATGTTACAATATTTATAATAATCTATTTGAAAACATTCAGTATTCCTCGAATATTTCGTTACGGTACGGGAAGTTCCAGCAATTTGCCTTAAGGCACGATGCTATAATTGCCTCAAGACAGAATTCCACTTACAGCTAGTTCGTATTTATAATCATAAATATATTATATTTTAATATTGCCTTAGCTTATAGGGTGAATTAAAATGTTTGGCAAATGACAGCCTTAATTTGCTTTTAATGTCAAACTATGCCTCAAATATTTTCAAAGTCAAACAATTATAGGCGGTTTTTTGTAATTTTTCCCATTTATTTCTACAATCTAACTATATTTCTATAAATCAAAAAATCCTAGAAAATTCCCTTAACAAACTTCAGGAAGATTTATGAAAATCCGAATAATCGTTCAGGAGAATTAACCTCTCATACCCCATCACAGAAGAATTTTATATATAAGATATATGTTTCATACTATTTTTACTTCCAGGTGGCTGAAGGCATTTCTGCAATGGTTTTCCGTGCTATACTGGATTATTACAAAGGGGGCTTAATACGCTGCCCACCTACAGTTTCTGTGCAGGAATTGAGAGAAGCTTGTGATTATCTGCTGGTGCCCTTCGATGCACAGACTGTGCGCTGTCAAAATCTTCGTAAGTCTTCCACGCGTCAATGTAAATATATAAATATAAATATAAAGGAAATACATTGACTATAAAAATAATAATTATCACAACCTTGGCATCTTATACCTTTTATTTATCTGTATTATTTTTTACCAGGTGGTTTGTTACACGAATTAAGCAATGAAGGAGCAAGATGTCAATTTGAAGTGTTTTTAGAGGAATTAATTCTACCCCTGATGGTAAATTCTGCACAGAGAGGTGACCGTGAATGTCATGTTGTTGTTTTGCTCGATGATGACTCTGTTGACTGGGACGAGGAGTACCCTCCACAAATGGGAGAAGAGTATTCGCAAAGTGAGTAAAGGATAAATATAGTATTAATGGATGTATAACAAAGGGATGCATGAATATGATAAGAGGATAAAATGATATTTATTGCTATTGATTATGGTTTGCTTATGAGTAGATAAATAAATAATTATGATTAATTGTATGGTTAATTCAAAGTCAGTTATGTTTAGAGAGATAAAAAGAGTTTATAGAATAAAAATGCTAGTTTTCTAAAAAGATTTCTAAAAAGTTGTTAACTAGTTGTAAGTGGCATTTTGCCTTAAAACAAGTTGCATAAACTTTCTGATTTATTTAATTAATCAACTTAATTAATAAAAAAATCAATATATTAATTAACTTCCCACAGGGTAAGTTATAGTAATCGCAAAGAAATCAAAAATGAAATTTTTATATATATTTACGTTTCAAAGATTTCTGAACATTTTGGCATACCTTAGAAAAAATGGATGTATGTGTGTGTATGTTAGGATACAAATTTTCGTCGACGATTTCGGGAACACCGATCAACCAATATGAATAATTCAGAAATAATTCAAAAAAAAAATTCAAAGGAGGCGTGCTGATTAGTTTTTGGAGAAGGCAGGTCTAGCCGTTTCGAAGATACGGGGCAAAAAGTGCCAAAAACAGTAACTCAGTTTTTAAGAGAACGGAACGTCCGATTTTAATAATTCAAAAAGCATTTTACTTGTATTGACAAGATGAAGAACTGATTAAATTTTTGGGGAGGCAGGTCTAGCGGTTATGTAATTTAAGTTCTAAAAATGTCATTTGGTGGTCAAAAATGTTTATTGGACTTATGCACATCAAATTGTCAGATATTTTATAGAGATTTTAATAATGTGTACACATTTTGTGTAATTTTTTTTGGGTTCCGTACCAAGAATTTTAATTACGATACAGGAAGTTCCAGAAATTTGCCTTAAGGCACGATGCCATGCACCCCACTAGTTTATGAATGATTTATAAATATACCATGTTGCTTTGGAGCAATATAATGTGGTGAAAAACTATTGCTGATTATTTATTTTTGTACAATTTTTTTACACATTACTGAAAAACGAACATGTTCCTAATTTATGCACGGAGTGTTTTCTGAAAGCAAGGCCGAATAGTCTAAGTTTTAATTAAATTTTATAATTGAGCCACTTATAATCGTAGGACTATAATATTTTAGTATGTTCATTAAGACCAGGTTCAAGTATTATTAAATTCATTGGATTTCAAAGAACTGGTTTGACCAACTTTAGTCAAAAACTAATCAGCATAATTCCCAAATATTTTTTTTATTCAATTTTATTCTGCAATCTGTATTTTTTAGTACATTAAGCAGAGACTGCTGACAAGTATATGATAAATTAGTTGATTACAAATTAGTAGATATCCTCAGTGGCGTAGCTACTAGAGCTAATATAATAAAAAAAAAACTAAAAACAAAGGGAAAAAATAGTAAAATGGAAGTATTATAGTTAAACTATATCCATAGGTCTCCAGGTATTTTTATTTCAAGTCTGATCAGGTGGCATTCTGGTATACACGAAATGCAAGTTGGTTAGGATGGACGTCTATTCTGCTTTTATGATTGTTGGCAGCCATAGTTATATGTTAATAATATTATCTTTTGAATTTAAATTTTTAAATTTCAATTTCCATTCAGAATTTTTGGTTAAAACGTGGACGAAAAAGTTGCGCTTTTGTGCTAATTCGGTTCCTAGTGATAGGGTGATGTGTTGATTAGTTTTTGGGAAAGGCAGGTTCAGCCGTTACGGAGATACGAAGCAAAGAGTGCCAAAAATAGAAATGGAATTTTTGAGAGAATGGAGTATTTTATTTGAATGATCTAAAAAAAAATCAATTTGTAATGATGGGGAGAAGTGGTTATTAGTTTTTGACAAAGGCAGGTCCAGCCGTTTTGGAGATACGGAAATAAATGTGCAAAAAATAGCAGTTTTTGAGAGAACTAAGCATCCGATTTGATTGATTCAAAAAACTTATTTCTTATGTTGACGAAACAATTGCTTTTTAGAAAAGATACTTTTTTATTTCAGTTTTTTTGTTTTTATTTCCATAAAATATATTTTTTTGGATATAGAAAATAAGTCGGATATTAATTTTAATTCTAGTTAAAGTTCTAAAGCTCACTTATATACTTCAAATAAACAATTTCAACTTTGCAATTCAGTTTATATAATTCTTAGAAATATGAGATAAGGTTTTATCTTTAGATTATATAAATGTCGACGTCCAATTCGTCTATAAAATAAGAATAATGAAGGTTATAGTATTTATAATAATTTATTTTAAACATTTAATATTCCTTGAATATTTCTTTACGGTACCAGCAGCAAGTTTCAGCAATTTGCCTTAAGGCACGATGCCATACACCACTAATTCATTTATTACATTTGATTATTATTATTGATATAATAATATACAGTTTGCTATGCTAATTATGATGGTTAATTTATACAAATGATTTTAATGTGTCCTTTTCCCTTTTCAGCTGTGCTGAGCACTGCCATGTATCGTTTCTTCAAATATATCGAGAACAGGGATGTAGCCAAGCAAGTACTGAAGGAACGAGGGTTGAAAAAGATTCGATTGGGCATTGAAGGGTATCCAACGTATAAAGAGAAGGTAAAAAATTACTTTTATAAGAGAATTTAAATATCCAATTTATGCTTTTTAGTTTTCATTTTCACCATCATCTATCCTTTATCCCCCAGGTTAAGAAGCGTCCAGGCGGCCGCCCCGAGGTCATCTACAACTACGTGCAGCGCCCCTTCATCCATATGTCTTGGGAAAAGGAGGAGGCCAAAAGCCGCCACGTCGACTTCCAGTGCGTCAAATCCAAATCGGTCACCAATCTAGCGGAGGCTACGGCCGATCCTGTTTTAGAATTGGACGCCGACGGGAACTTCGTGGCCGTCAACGTCAATCCTCCAATGGAGAGGGTGGGCCAGGAGCAGGAGGACGGAGTTGCTGGACTGTATCAGGTGGAATTTGATGGAGCAGGAGCGGGAGGAGGAGTTGGTGGTGCTGGACAGGGTGGTGATGGTGTTTGATGATGGAGGATGGAAGTGGATGGGGATGACGGAGATGGAGAGGAAAGGGCGGGAGGGATTGTTGATATGTTGAGGAGGATCAGTGGTGAGTAGATGATTTATTAGTATTTGTAATGTAACTTTTGAACCGTTTAGTCAAGATTAATGGTGTATGAGAGAGATTGGCGCAAAATTAAATTATCTACAATATTGTACTTTGCCACACTGCCCTATAGCCATTCGGCGTGCTTTAAAATGGCAAAATTGCGGTTTGTTTATTAAATTTTCAATAAGTATTCAAAATGTGTTCAGAGAACTTCTGCAGTAATAATTTAAAAATAATATGTTTTACTATAGCTCCAATAAATCCTACTACAATTAAATTGTTGTCAAAATATTTGTTCTTTTATTATAATTTATAATTATAATTCTATTTATTATCTTTTCAGACAATCGTCATCCACTCTCCACTCACCACTCAAGCGTGAACCTCTATTTATAACTTTTAATCGAAACAAATTTAAATTAATCTTACTTAACAATTAATATTTATCGAAAGGAACTGATAATACTCAAGACTGCTGTAGATGATGATTCAATAAATGTCAATCATCAATGAATGATGTGATGGTGATCAATTTGGAAGGAAACGGTTTGGAAAATTAAAAAAAAAATACTTGTTTGGTCATTAAGATTTATATTTAATCAATATTAAAGTACATTTTTATAGTAACAGCAGAGTCTGGGAAAAAGGATACTATTTGAGATGAATTTATTATGATTCAAATGGATAAATTTTAATGTATTTAAATTCATGATATTCAAACTGGGCTCTGCTGCGTATATTTATATATATAAACAATGTGATGTTTTATAAAAAAATATATAAATTTTTTTCAAGTGTTTTTGGTGATGTGGAACAAGTTGTTTGAAAATTATTAGTCAGCTGTATTATTTACAGTGCATCAATGTATTTGTACATTTATTTATTACATCCCTTGCAAACTTTTAAACGAGGAGTTTTATTTAAATATCATTAATTTATTTAAATAGACCCCAGCTTAAGGCTGTTTTGTTAAGCGCTACTTCATTTATAGATATCAGGTAAGCTTGTGGACAGGTAGTCAGGCAGACAGGTAGATAGGACCATATATTATTATTAGAATTGATTATATACACATATCGGAGTGTTTATGCAACTCGCCAAAAGGACAAATGCCAATTGCAACTGGTTTTTTTTACAAAAATCGCCAGTTAAATAGCCAATAGTCATCTATTTATTTAATATGATATGGTATCAATAATGAGGATTTGGTAACTAACATTATTGGTAAACAAGTAGACAGGTAAGCAGATTGGCAGTTTTAAATGGTAGACAGATAATCAGAGGAAACATTAGAAATTAGGACATTAGACAGATAGATTCTGATAGATTATAATGGACTGATAGACAGACAAGCTAATGGATAGGTAGTCAGGTAAACAGGTTGCCCGAATATAAATTTAAAAAAATTACACATTATACAGAAAAAATGCCACTTGCTACTAGTCTTTTTGAAAAATTGCTAATTAATTAGCCAATAGTCATCAATTTATTTAATATATGATATGATATCAATTAATGAGGATTTGTAAAGATATTTTTATACAAATCTTCATTATTGGTAAACAGGTAGACAGGTAAGCAGGTTGACAGTTATAGCTGGTATCAGATCATCAGGTAAAACATTAGAAATTGAGACATGTAGACAGGTAGACTCCGGTAGACTAATAAACTGATAGTCATCAGATAATAAGCTAGTGGACAGAATGTCAGACAGACAGGTAGACAGGTAAATAGGACCATATATTATTATTAGAATCGATTATTTACAAATATCGGAGGGTTTATGCTACTCGCCAAAAGGAAAAATTCCACTTGCAACTAGGTCTTTCACAAAAATTGCAAGCTAAATAGTCATTAGTCATCAATTTATTTAATGTGATATATGATATCAATAATGAGGATTTATGAAGGTATCTTTACAAATCATTGTTGGTAAACAGGTAGACAGGTAAGCAGGTAGGTAGTAATAACCGGCAGACAAATAGACAAGATAATCAGGTAAAACTATAGAAATTGAGACATGTAGACAGATAGACTCTGGTAGACTAATAAACTGATAGACAGCAGGTAAAATAGTGGACAGGTAGTGCAGAGAGAAGCATATATTAATATATTCAGGTAAAACAGTAGAAATTGAGACATGTACACAGAAAGACTCTGGTAGACTAATAAACTGATAGACATCAGGTAAGCCTGTGGACAGGAGGTCAGACAGACAGGTAGGCAGGAAAACAGGACCATATATTATTATTAGAATCGATTATTTACACATATCGAAATATTTATGCACCTCCCCAAAAAAAATTACACTTACGAATTTTTTGTAAGTTTTTTTTTCAAATAGCCAATAGTTATCAGTATATACGCATGACGTGTATATTCTAGTGGACAGGTAGTCAGGCAGACAGGTAGATAGGAGTATATAATAATATATTCAGGTAAAACAGTAGAAATTAAGATATGTAAACAGATAGACTCCGGTAGACTAATAAACTGATAGACATCAGATAATAAGCCAGTGGACAGAATGTCAGACAGACAGGTAGGCAGGTAAACAGGACCAAATATTATTATTAGAATCGATTATTTATACATATCGGAGTATTTATGCACCTCACCAAAATAAAAAAATGACACTTACGACTAGTCCTTTTCAAGTTAAATAGCCATAATAGTCATCAGTTTATACGCATGACGAGTATATTCGTCAATAAACAACATACTGCCACTACTCCATGCTTATTTATCTATGATACTCACAGTTAACTGGTAAATTAAAAAATTTTCATGTAATTTCTGTGATCATTCCAATTGCGCAAATTTTCTCCGGTGTATATGCTGCTGCTGCTGCTATATCCGGTGTGTTTGCAAATATTTGGCAACGTCGGACACACGTCGGTCGGACGAAGTTTAACGATGTTACCCGATCGCAAGGTCGCAGAAGGTGGTAGTTTAGTGGTCGTTCGTCTTTCTAATCGCAGCATTCAAGGGAGAAAGATATAATATTATAATACGATACATAAAATACGATAAATTAAATTTAATATTTTTAGGAATAACTGAGTAAGTGCGTATATATTAAGCATTCATCTAACATAATATTAAGTTAAAAATATTACAACGATAATACATAACATTATTTATTGATAATAATGTAGGAAATATTGATATATTAAAATTAAATCTGAAAGTTCGAGGTTAATATTTCTTGACGCTTCTAAAAATATTGTATCATTTATTTTATGATACTTTTTAAAATGCTTCTAGAAATTTTATAATATTTATATAAACTAGTGGGGCACATGGCATCGTGTCTTAAGGCAAATTGCTGGAACTTCCCGTACCAAAAATTATTTTTTTAATAAAGATTAATATTTTTGAAAAAAAATAGATTTTTGAGAAACTATAAATTTTTGATTTTTTATTTTATATTTTGGGAAAAAAGACTTTTTGAAAAAAAATGTTTTCTTTATTTTGAAATATATTGAAAATTCTGAACGTACCAAAAAAAATTTTTT
Organism: Ctenocephalides felis; assembly: GCF_003426905.1. Classification (NCBI taxonomy): domain Eukaryota; kingdom Metazoa; phylum Arthropoda; class Insecta; order Siphonaptera; family Pulicidae; genus Ctenocephalides; species Ctenocephalides felis. The sequence continues at coordinate 90,095,473 of NW_020536999.1, forward strand.
TTAAAGAGATTAGTATTTTTGAAAAAATAAATTTTTGAGAAACTATAAATTTTTGATTTTTTTTGGAAAAAAGACTTTTTGCAAAAAGTTTTCTTTATTTTGAAATATATTGAAAATTCTGAACGTACCAAAAAAATTTTTTTTTTTTAAAAATTAATATTTTTGAAAAAATTAGATTTTTGAGAAACTATAAATTTTTATTTTTTTTTGGAAAAAAGACTTTTTGAAAAAAGTTTTCTTTATTTTGAAATATATTTAAAATTCTGAACGTACCAAAAAAAATTTTTTTTAAAAAAGATTAATATTTTTGAAAAAATTAGATTTTTGAGAAACTATAAATTTATTTTTTTAAATTTTTTTGGAAAAAAGACTTTTTGAAAAAAAAATGTTTTTTTTTATTTTGAAATATATTGAAAATTCTGAACTCTTCTTCAAAGCAATCGTACTGCTTTAACCGTATTGAGACGAAATATCGAAGCTTGTAAGCGCCGCGTCGCCGTCTACGGATAAATATTGGTACGGAACCCATAGGAATGTAAACAAAATTTATACTTATTGTTAACATATCTATAAAATATCTGATAATTTGTTGTGCATATGTATAATGATCATTTTTGACCGGGAAATGGCATTTTTTTTTTTACTTTTTTAACTAGATCTCCGAAACCGCTAGACCTGCCTTACCAAAAATTTAATCAGTTCTTCATCTTGTCAATACAAGTAAAATGTTTTTTGAATTATTAAAATCGGACGCTCCGTTCTCTTAAAAACTGAGTTACCGTTTGTGGCACTTTTTGCCCCGTTTCTTCGAAACGGCTAGACCTACTTTTGCCAAAAACTAATCAGCACGCCTCCTTATCAACAGCAATTGAATGTTGAAATCGGTTGAACCGTGCTCCCGAAATCGTCGACTAAAATTTGTATCCGCACACACACATACACACACACACACATAGATATATATTTTTAGAGATTTTTAGATATTTATAGTCACTTAAGTATAATTATACCAATTTGTAGACATTTCCATATTCAGTCGAATCCCATGAAGACGTCCATGCTTAATACGTTTTCTGGCTCAATATGTTCTCCCGCTTAATACGTTTTTCCGCTTGATACATTTTCCCGCCTAATACATTTTCTCGCTTAATTCATACTTTGTAGCATGTTCCTGTTCCGTATATTACGCTATTTGGCCTAAGAAAATTTTTGTTATTTTTCTGCATTTCTATACATTTTTAGATTTTAAAAGTTCTTGCTTTCTTGCAAAAATCTCATTTTTTCCAAAGTTTTCAGAAAATCTTTTTGTTTTTTTTTATTTATTTGTTTTTTTTTTAACTTTCCGTAGGGTAAGTTATAGTAATCGCAAAAAAATCGAAAACGAAAATTTTTATATATCTTTACGTTTCAAAACCTTCTGAACATTTTGGCATACCTTAGAAAAATGGATTTACGTGTGTGTGTGTGTGCGTGTATGTACGTGTGTGCGGATACGAATTTTTGTCGACGATTTCGGGAACACCGATCAACCGATTTGAATAATTAAAAAAACATTCGATTCGTGTTGATAAGGAGAAGTGCTGATTAGTTTTTGGCGAAGGCAGGTTTAGCGGTTCCGAAGATACGGGGCAAAAAGTGCCAAAAATGGTAACATAGTTTTTAAGAGAACGGGGCGTCCGATTTCAATAATTCAGAAAACATTTTACTTGTATTGACAAGGTGAAGAACTGATCAAATATTCATGAAGGCAGGTCTAGCGGTTTCGGAGATCCAGTGAAAAAAGTAAAAAAAATGCCATTTGGCGGTCAAAAATGATAATTAGACATATGCACATCAAATTATCAGATATTTTATAGAGATTTTAACAAGTATAAATTTTGTTTACATTTCTATGGGTTCCGTACCAATGTTTATCCGTTAAACGGCGACGCGGCGCTTATGCGCTTTGTTATTTCTTCTCTATGCAGTTAAAGCAGTACGATTGTTTTGAAAAAAGTTCAGAATTTCCAAAATATTTCAAAATAAATTTTTCTTCAAAAAGTCTTGTTTTTTTCAATCATTTTTGTCAAAAATTTATAGTTTCTCAAAAATCTTATTATTTCAGAGTAAATTTTTTTCAAAAATGTTAATCTTTTAAAAAAAAAATAACTTTTGGTACGGGAAGTTCCAGCAATTTGCCTTAAGGCACGATCCCATGCGCCCCACTAGTTTATATTATGTTGTAAAACTTGCATAAGCATTATTTTTTGGATAATTGTAAGATCTGCTACTTCGTTTCTTCCAAAACGTTTCTTTACATGAAATTTGCGTTTTGAAAGAGTACACAGCATTGTAAAATACTATAGGCCTATGAAAAGTGATTCTATTAAGAAAATTTTGTTTTGAGAATATGGGATGCTCTTTCAGAACATGCAAGGTATGTTCGTATTCGTGCACTACAATTATAACAATTACATTATAAATTTGAAATTGATAAATTGTAAATTGCATTTAGTGACAGTAAACATATTTTATTCGAAATGACGAGTTGAAAATTTTATTTGAATACATGAATCTGAATTCGTATTGTTTACGTTTTTATGCATTTTTACAGATTTTTGAGACATTAATTGACTCTAACATATAGATATTTAAACATTTCAAGGCATATTTATACATTTTTATGAAAGTAAATAATACTTACCGACATGTTTTTTAGACAAAACTTCACAGACCATTTTTATTTTGTGAATTATCACAGTATTTAATTACTATAATTCTTATTAGTCATAGTATATAATATAATAATAATTATAATCGTTGGAATAAACATTACGTACATATTAAATACATATTTATTATGTATTTTATTTATATATATTATTTATTTTTAGGAAACGTTTTTGACAGTTCGTTAACACAACACTTATTAAAAAGTGTGAACAACTTCGGATATAACATTTGGTAGTGCCAACATAAAATTTATAATAAAACAAATTGTTTAAAATTTTGAATTATTAAAGTAATTAATTTTTAATTAATTATTAAAAGAAGAATCGAGATCGTGTATTAAAACATTAAAATAAACATTATGCAAACGTTTTGCACAGGAAAGTTTTTAAACGAGTTATTTTTAATTATTATTTATTATTGATTATAGTTTTTATTATTAATACTATTATTTTAATTATTATTTATTTATTAATTTATTTATTTATTTATTCTATTTTCTTTAATTCCTTTTGCTCTATTTTTTTTCTTCTTGATTTTGATTTTCAATATCATAACTTTTGACTTATAGATTGTATTGTAATCTGATTGTTAAAATTAGCAAAAATAAAATAAATAAAAAGTGTTGACACTTGATAAAAATGTATTTATTATTATATTTTAATCGTACTAAATACTAAAATTTTATGACTTGAGTCAATTTTTAAACAATTCAAAAACGGTCTGAAGTTGCTAAAGTGTCGACACATTTTTTAAAAAATAAATATAATATTATATTTGCATAATGTTTATTTTAAAGTTTTAATACACGATTTTAATTCTCTTTGTATAATTAATTGTATTTGCAGTATTTATAGATACTAAATACTAAAATTTTATGACTTAAGACAATTTTTAAACAATTCATGTACAGTCTGAAGTTGCTAAGTATCAACACGTTTTATTAAAAATAAATAATATATTATATTTGCATAATGTTTATTTTAATGTTTTAATACACGATTTTAATTCTCATCGTAGAATTAATTCTATTTACAATATTTATAGACACTAAATACTAAAATTTTATGACTTGTGTAAATTTTTAAACAATTCAAGAACTTACAAAAAAATTTTAGTATTTATTATTTCTAAATACTATAAATATAACAATATGATGAGAATCAAAATCATGTATTAAGACATCAAAATAAATATTGCGCAAATATATAATATATTATCTTTTTTTAATAAAACGTGTTGACACTTTAGCAACTTTAGGTTCTTGAACTGTTTAAAAACTGACTCAGGACATAAAATTTTAGTATTTAGTATTTATAAATACTATAAATATAACAATATGATGAAATCAAAATCGTATATTAAAACATTAAAATAAACAATGCAAACATAATATTCTTTTTTTTAATAAAACACTTTAGCAACTTCAGACTGTTCTTGAATTGTTTACAAATTGATGTTACCAGCATTTATAAAAAGTCAAACTTAAAGTTATATTATTTTTTTTTATATTTATGTTACTTAGTATTTATAGATTATTATAATATTTATGATCGTGCATAAATCATTATTAATTTAATAATTATATACATAAATTTCATTCATTCTTTTATAATAAATATTAATATATTTTTTCTTTTCAGAAAATCCATACTAGGTATCTTTCGTGTGTTCTTATATCCAATAAATAATTAATAATGGACTCGTTTGGAGATTTTGAGGATTCTGAAATTGAGCATCATTTAAGCCTTTATACAGCCTTAAATAATAGAATTTCGTCTGTGACTGTGAGTTTAAATATTTAATAAAGTAGATAATAATATATAACATATTATCATTTTCTGCTATAGCATTCATCTGAGACTTTCTTTGAAATTATAATTTTAAAAGACTACTGGTCTGGTATGGGTAAACTCATTTCCTTTGATATAGAAAAAAAAGACACACCACCCATACTTTGTTTAGCAAGTCCTTGTCGAGCTACATCAAAAACATTTAAAATTTTTGAAATCGGTTCAGCAGTCAAAAATCGGCTCACACACATACTTTTTCCAAAATTTGTTCTCAAACGATTCTGAATGACTTGTTGCATGCAAGGCAAGCTCTCATAGATTTTTTTCTTTTTTTTTAACAGCAATCAACCTTGAACCTCATGTCCTCTGAGCTGTTGGGCTGAAACTTCTCCTTACTTCGTATTTTTTAGATGGTAACCCAATGGTCAATCCATCCATATTTGATGGATTGATTTGTTATTAGAATTAATCTAATAGGGCTGACTTTTTATTGGTGCGGCAATGCCGGGCAAGGTCTATTTTAACTTGGAAAAATATTGCTATCTATATTTCCAAGTGAAAATCGTTGTCACTGCTGCTTGACAACAACCTGCTCTAAGTGGGTATCGAACCCAGGACCTCTGACACAAGTCCCATCGCTCTTAACCGCTTACCTACGGGCTAGCCTTCTCATAGAATTTAAACCATTTTATTAACTTCCCGAAGAATAAGTTTATGTTTTCATAAAAAAATCCGATTAGCTATTTTTATGTTTTCTCGACGTTTCAAGCCATTCTGAATCGAATGAGACCAAATTTGGAAAAAGAATGTGTGTGTGTGTGAACAGATTTTTTGCCGCAAATTGACGTTTTCTCAAAAACGGCTGGACTGATTTCAAAAATTTAAAAGCCATTCGATGTATCTCGATGTGGACTAGCGTTTATCAACTTTGCGCAACGATCATCCAAGCCGTTTCTTTGTAAATAGCCGAAAAGTGAAAAAAAATTCGTCCACGTTTTAGCCCGCAATTCTTAATCGATTTTGAAAATTCAAAACCGTTCAAAAGATATAGGTTGGGAATCGTGCTGATTAGTTTTTGGTAAAGATCAGCCGGGCCGTTTTCTTGTAATAAAGTTTTTTTTAAAAAAAATTCGACGATTTTTTTGATTTTTTTTTGACGGTAGATACCATAGTCTTCTAGATCATACTAAAATATTACCGCCCTACAACAACTCATTTAGCTTTAAAAATTCGTCAAAGTTTGTAAAAATTGGTATCATTTTTTCTGGCATTTGTCAAAGTTAGACCTTTCATCGACGTTTGCTCAAAAACGCCTGAACCGATTTCAGAAATTTAAAAGCCATTCGATGTATCTCAATGAGCACTATAGTTTGTCAGTTTTGTGAGACGATCTGTCGAGCCGTTTCTTTGTAATTTAAAAAAGAGTGTTAAATTTTTCGTCCACATTTAAGCTCATTCTACCGAATCGATTTTAAAAAATCAAAAACTGTTCGAAAGATATTAGTTGGGAATAAAACTGATTAGTTTTAGATGAGAATCTACCGAGCCCTTTTCTTGTAATTAACTGTTTTAAAAAAAATTAAGCCAATTTTTATGAAACTTTCTTTGGCGATGTATATCATGGTCTTATAGAACTTACTGAAATATTACGGCCTTACAACAAGTAGTTTAATTTTAAAAATTCTTCAAACTTTGAGAAAATGAGTAGCTTTGTTGACGTTTGTTAAAATTAAAATTAGATGATCTACTTGGTATAACGATAGAGTACTTGGTCTTAATGAACATACTAAACCATTAACGTCCTACGAAAACTGGTTCCATTATAAAAATTATTGATTTGTGAAAATTTGCTTTTAGAAAATACTCCGAGTTCATGTGTTTGTTCGTTTTCAATTATGTGTAATAAATCCACTCGGAATACTTTTAATCACTCATAAATTAATTTGTTTATTATAATAAGGCAAGTTACATCAACTTCCCGATATGTGAAAATAATCGACTTAATCAATATATTGATTTCATGTAACTTGCCTCAAGGCTAAATACCAACACCAACTAGTTGTGAAAGATCTCGAGCATATGAACTGCTTTTTCCATGGCATTTTCAGTACAATACAACACAGTCATCATATATACATAGAAAATTGCTGTATCAAGTACAATCATGTATTCCTGCACAATAGTTATAAATTCTTCAACTAAATTAACTTGTTTAAAACTGTTTTCAGGAAATCGCCAGAAATTGGACAGAGTTGTACCTCAAAGACAAGTACAAGGCATTGGCTGATCTGATACAACTTTTTGAAAATGCCAGTGCTTTCAACGGTGTTCAAGTGACCCCAGAAATGGTAAAAACACTTGAGCATTATGCGCTGACAAACATAATAGAAGGAAATTTTGTGGAGGTATAATAGATAATGCAATATATCACAATGTTTTATTGAAGTAAAACTTTTTAGGCGACTTCAAACAAGGTTGCTTTAAATGTTCAATGCAAAGTGAGCTAATGTTTGAATAATGATTGTTTAAAAATGCCATAGATTAGGAATGCTGATTGTTTAAAAATGTTGAAAATTGTTTTAGATTTTTTTATAATGTAAAATGTTTTTTGAATGTTGTGGATTATTTCATAATTTGTAGAATATTTTGTAGAACTTTGTAGACGGTCTGACAGTATCGCAGATTGTCTGAAAGTGTTACAAATGATCTGGAGGTGTTGCAGACTGTCTGAAGGACTTGCAGATTGTTTTGAGGACTTGCACACTGTCTGAAGATCTTGCAGACTGTCCGGAGTTCTTACAAGGCTGTCTGGAGTTCTTGCAAGGCTGTCTGGAGTTCTTGCAAGACTGTCCGGAGTTCTTGCAAGACTGTCCGGAGTTTTTGCAAGACTGTCCGGAGTTTTTGCAAGGCTGTCCGGAGTTCTTGCAAAGCTGTCCGGAGTTCTTGCAAGGCTGTCTGGAGTCCTTGCACGAGACTGTCTGGAGTCCTTGCACGAGACTGTCTGGAGTCCTTGCAAGAGACTGTCTGGAGTCTTTGCAAGAGACTGTCTGGAGTCTTTGCAAGAGACTGTCTGGAGTCCTTGTAAGAGACTGTCTGGAGTCCTTGCAAGAGACTGTCTGCAGTCCTTGCAAGAGACTGTCTGCAGTCCTTGCAAGAGACTGTCTGCAGTCCTTGCAAGAGACTGTCTGCAGTCCTTGCAAGAGACTGTCTGCAGTCCTTGCAAGAGACTGTCTGGAGTCCTTGCAAGAGACTGTCTGAAGTCCTTGCAAGAGACTGTCTGGAGTCCTTGCAAGAGACTGTCTGGAGTCCTTGCAAGAGACTGTCTGGAGTCTTTGCAAGAGACTGTCTGGAGTCTTTGCAAGAGACTGTCTGGAGTCCTTGTAAGGCTGTCTGGAGTCCTTGCAAGGCTGTTGGAGTCCTTGCAAGGCTGTCTGGAGTCCTTGCAAGGCTGTCTGGAGTCCTTGCAAGGCTGTCTCATTTTCACATTATGAAGTTTCACTTCTTTCGCAGTGTGTCACTTCTATTATTTTTATTCTTTTTTTTGTAGAAAGATGAAGAATTTATTACATTGATTACTAAAAATAAAAAACACAGATTTAAAATTGACTTTTGTCTGTTCCTTATAAAAATGATACAACTGGGTGAAGAAAAAATGATTTATGATGGTTTCCTTATAAAAAATCTGACGTCAATTTTGAAGCATTTATCAAGATTGAGTCAAAAACATTTACGATATACAGCAACATTGGCAGGTAAATTGAATTTGTGAGATTTTTTTTAAACATAGATTCTTTGATGGATTTTTAGATTTTCTTATAAAAATGATACAACTGGGTGAAGAAAAAATGATTTATGATGGTTTCCTTATAAAAAATCTGACGTCAATTTTGAAGCATTTATCAAGATTGAGTCAAAAACATTTACGATATACAGCAACATTGGCAGGTAAATTGAATTTGTGAGATTTTTTTTAAACATAGATTCTTTGATGGATTTTTAGATATTTTTAGACATTTATATATTTTAGACATTTTTAGACATCTTAATGTTTTGTAGACATTTGTAGATATTTTTTTAAATATTGTATATTTTTAAATTTTGCCAATAGGCCACATATACAATTTTACATACATTTATGTATATCTAGACTCTTTTGTTCATATTAAGAATTTTCAGACACATTTAAACATCGTCTATAGACATTAAAATTAATACATTGGTAGAAACATTGAAAAAATGTTTTAAAATTACCATTTGTTTTGCTGATTTTTTTATGTATCTATCCAGGCCTAACTATTACGACAGCATTAGCAGACATTGTGGAAACAATGAATTTGGAAATTAATCGCTTATCAAGACGAATTGAGAATTTAAGTAGGAGGAATCAAAGTCATTTGGAATCCTTGCATGAAAAAAATACAGAATTAATTGACAAGCAAGCAGAACTGGAAATGATGGTTAAATCCCTAGTCGAAGATATTTTTTTAAAAAGAATCGAGTAAGATATTTAGACATTTATGGGCCAATTCTCGGATATGTGTTATCCAAGTTTTGTTGGGGGCCGTTCAAATATTACGTAAGCACTATAAGGGAGCGGGGGGGGGGGGGGTTATTGATTTGCTTATTTTGGGTGACATTTTGGTGACAGCTTTGCTTACTTTTGCTGACAAGGGGGATGGGGGAAGTGAATAATTGTAATAAATCTGCTTACGTAATATTTGAACGATCCCCAGGGACATGGTATGAGGACACGACAAAATCAACGATTTTCCTCCCCTCCCTTGTTTAATACAACCGCTGTCGGTTTTTCTTGGAGTCCATGTTTCTGATCCGTAAAGAGCTATGCTCCAGACTTTATCAATCACTTCCGCAATTGGAGACAAAGTTTGCTCATCATTAGCGTTCTCTTCTTTGTGAACGCTGCCTTGGCGCTTGCGATTCTTGTCCTGATCTCTCTCGTGCAGTATCCATCCCTGGTCAAAATGCTTCCTAATTAATTTGAAATGATCAACGTCTTCCAATTGTCGATTTTCTACTGTTATTCTCAGGAGCACATCTCTTTTTTGTGATTCTCATCACTTTCGACTTGATGTTGATTTCCACTCCGTATCTTCTACTCTCTTTGATGATTCTGCTCATCATGTTTTGCATCTCGGTTTGGTAGCGATATCACCGCTAGATCAATCTTTTCACCATAAAAATAAAATATGTCACCAAGAATGGCTATTATATACCTACCATAACATCTTTAACCACCTTAGTTAAATAATATTATTTTTTTTATTTAAATATTTACAGAGATTACGTACCACAGATACGCAGTATCTGTGTATACGAATTGGGCCGCTGGATGGAAACACATCCAAGGCAATTTTTAAATGACGATAATTTGGAGTTTATCGCATCTTTAGTGTGTGACAAGGTATATATAAATAAATGCTTGCCTTACCTATCACTATTTTCCTCCCTTTTTCCAATTTTTTATGTATTTTTATTTCTAAACTTCTGATTCCATGCTCTTGATTACCCCGTATTTTCTCTTCTCGCGTAAGTCGTCAATCGTCTGCATTCTTCTTCTTCCCATTCCTTTCAGCCCTTCTATTTTACCATCGATATTTACCAATAATAATGATTTTTTCTACACAGGATTATTCAGTTCGAGCACAATCTCTGGAAGCATTGATACCTCTATATGAAAACGACAATATAGCAAGAGAATTGCAATTATTTACACAGAAATATAAAGATAGACTTATAAGTTTAACTTGTGACAAGAGACCTTTCAATCAAGTGATTGCCATTAAGCTGGTCACTGTTATGTTCAGGTGAGTTGAGAATAAAAACATGCACTTAATAGACATATGCATGAAACTTTGCATGGTGATAAGGTTGATACTCAATAAGGTACGAAAAAGAGTTGTCACAATTTTAAGTCAGTTGTAAATGAAAAATATCACTCAATAAGACCACAGTCTAGGGAATTATGAAGGGTCTTTTCATATACAATTTTAATTGTCTTAGTGCACTTACCCTTCTAACATTTTGACAAAACTTTGCATGGTGGTAAAAGGCAAGCATCTAGATTTGCAGACGACATAATACTTTTGTCAGAAACTGCCGGTTAGATGCAATGCATGATAGTCTTTATACACCGAGATAGTGTCCAGATTGGTCTGGACACCAAAACATTGATCAACAACCGATGGTAAATTCCAGTACTAGTCAACAAGAAGGCAATAGAATACTTCGATAAATACATATATTTTTGAAAAACTATTAGGGAAAACAGAAATAATGACCAAAATAGAAAAAAGTATACATTCAACATGGAGCAAATATTGGAACTTAAAATAAATCTTCAAAAGTAATATGCCTATAGATGTAATAAAAACGTACAACTGTTTTCGTACGGAGATACTCCAGGCACTACGTTGTTTTAAAGCTTTTCCATTGACTATCAACTCTATCAACATGCTAAGTTTCTGAAGTAAAACTTCTTTAGGCGCGACTAGGGTATAAATCCGTACAAATGCAACGGAAATGCGTTAGGCAGAACTGTTTGTCATTGTGATTAGCCGTCGTGTATGTGAATTGTCGTTGTATGCGTACCGATTTCAACGAGGAAATCAGAATAGTTAAATAGACATTTTAAATTTACATCGTAGTACAAATCTTGATTTAATTAAAAAAATGTCTGAATCAGAAGAATATTTTACCTTGTTCCTTGAAAATAATAAAACAAATTAAACATTTGTGCCGTGTACTACACGTAAGTTTATTGATTAGAAATTATTTCTATATTATTCGTAGTTTCTATAAATCTTTGAAGTTATTAAAATGGAAAATATTTTTAGGCAAGACAAAGCAAAGAATGAGAATATATCGCCAGCGAAAAAGTAAAATAAATACAAGATGTCAATAAATGTATGTTAATTTTAATTACATAAAATTCTTCAAACAATATTACATGATGAGTAAAGTTGCGAAAATAATATTTGTTTAGACGTTGTTTAACATAATCCACTATGAGAACAAATATTATAGAATTTATTAATCAGCAATTACTTCATTTCTCTAATGAAGGTTCATTTCTAAATGCTAATTACAACGACAAACCGATGTCATATTTGAAGTATGACTTTAATTAAATTATTGTTTTCAAATATTATAGATATTTGTAATGCTATTATAAATATATGATTTATAATTTATCATTATATAAATGTGTATAATGATTGACACTAATTTACCATTTAATCTAATATACTTAGATATGCAGCACAACAACAGATCTACATATTTTTTATATCTAGTCTTAATTTATCCATTTTTGTCCATTCAGGTCATATCGTGACCTCTTCACTAGAGAAGACGTATACATGGTTTTCAGAATGGTACTCAATTCCAACCGTAGAGTTGCAGTGACTGCAGGTGAATTTTTAAATGATGTCATTGAGAGAGTGGATAAAGAAAATAATTCAGGCTCTCTAAAACGTGCCGGATTTAATGTACGATGGCTTCGATATATTGTAACTTCCTTCATTAAATTGGGGGTAAGTAAAATATGCATAGTCATATGTCATGTGGATGTCGTCTATAGGATAGATACCATTATTCTTTATTTTTATTATTATTTTTCAGCATTTAGATCTGGTTCCATATCTAGTGGATGCCCTTATTGCAAAGTTTGAAATAATAAAAGATTGGAAAATAATAATACATATTCTTAAACAAACCGATGATCTTTTGACCCCAATCGAGCAAGAAGTTCTGACTGAAATGATGTTATGGTCTGCAAGATTGGCAACTACTGGAGAATATCCATGGGATAGAGCAATTGATAACATGGTAATATTGCATATAAAACTGGGGTAACTTGACCCATTTTAATGTACGATTTTAAGAAAAGGGCGGGGTACTTACGGAAGCTACAAGAATAAACATTTTCCAGAAATGATGCAAGTGTAACTGGTCGATCCATAAAGGATATAATTACAGGTACAGGTACAGGACTATACTCAATTGATATGTAACTGCTCTCCTGGTCAATCAAATAAACAAAATACTCTTGGTCTCCTGATAATAAGAATCTTCTGAATCTTTGGATTTGGAAGATGAAGAAAATTTGGACGGTGTATGGACTCATGACCAATGAGAATAGTTTGTTGCTTTTAGTAATGCATATGTTTCCTTGATATCATATTAAAGTATGATAGTTGTCAAAGGTTTAATGCAATCATTTATAAGTCGAATTAGAACCAAGTAAATCAATTAGATCAAGTAAAAGTACCCTGCCCTGGTTTTAATGTCAGTACATCCAAATAGGTAGAACTATCCGGTTGTTTCTTCTTCTAGTGTGTTGATTGTATGTTTAAACATTATTTTTTATTTCTGTTTTTTATTAGTTTTTATATTTATAGGTCCCAAGTTTAGAAGAAATAAAGCAAATGAAGGGAGACAAATTAAATATGACGAAACATCTGATGCCGGTGATACCAAACCTGTTGGCTCAGTTTAAAAGTAATGTGAATTGTACCATCAACTTAATGGGAATACCCCAATACTTCGACTTAGAAACTTACACAAGTGAAATGGAAGATCTGGTTAGTATTTTAAGGAGGTTGTTTGGTTTTTTTTAACAAAAAATGCAAGATATTTGTTTTTTGTTTTCAAGAAATGTATTTATCATAGAAACATGCATTTTTTTAAACAAAAATTACAAAATCATAGAATATTACGAGATTTTCTTTTTTTTCGCCGTCATTTTTTAACCAGGGGCGCCAAAGTCGGCCTTGCAAAATCGATCTCTTTTGCGGTGCCACAGATAAATCCGTTGCGCATCGCCTGAAACAAAAAAAAAAAAGAAACTACGTCGAAGAAGAAGTTTGAATCCAGTCCCCCTACCAAAATGAAAGAAAAAAAGCAAGAAGGAAAAAAATGGCAGCTATTTTAAAAAAAGTGTTAATAAAGGCCTTTTTGGGGGGCGAGAAGCTTTGCAAAAAATTTTTACGTAATGTAATCAAGTTGTTTGAAGTAGGGAGACTAGGTATTGCAGTGGTGAACAAATTAAAAAAAATTGCAAGTCGATCCGACTTGTAGTTTTTTTTAATTTGTGGCACCGCATTGAAAAAAGTCAATTTGAGAAAAACGTATTTGAAGTTTTTAATATATTGTACTAAATACACCATTTACTTTAATGTATTAAATATACCATGGTGTTCAAAGAATGCTGACACATTAAAAAGGTCACATGCATGAGGTATTATAATGAAAAAGAGAGCAGCTGGCATACAATAGCTCGCGGAGGGATGAAAAAACTGGTTTCAGAGGATCATACATATAGATATATATATATATATATATATATATATATATATATATATATTGTATATCTATAACTTCGTCAAAAAATAGATATTGAGATAATTTTTTTTTTAAATATTTCTAAGGTTTTTAGCTTTCATAATATCAAAAAATCTCAAAATCGAAAAAAAAAAAAAAATCCAAACAACCACCTTAATTATTGTACTTATGAATACCTTTAAGGATTACTTTGCAGACGTGGTCTTTGTCCTAGTGCTTGAATTGCCATCAGGGGAAGTTTATATTTTACCCAGAAATTACTTTTGCATGTGGGAATGTTCATGCATCTTGCATTTATAGTTTTTCTAGTTTTTTACCCTGTGTTTTATCCTTGCAGCATTTAAAAAAATTATTAAGCGCATTAGAAGACATCGTCAGGGAGACGACAAACGCAAATTTATTACGTAAGTGCAGCAAAACTTTACATTGCCTATATAAAAGGGCAAGCATTGCTGCAGAATGCGATGCCGTCGGATTTACAATTCTCAAAGAATGCGCCTACATATATATGGAGCCATCAATAACATGGCAAAGTATTGTAGATGGGGTAAGAATTCAATTTTTGTTACATGTAGAAAGTTGTCAAACAATTCATCTCTTGATCAGAAATATTTTTTTTTCTAGCAAATGGATCCAAAAGATGTAAACAAAGAGGATTATCTTCTAATTGTAAATTGCCTGAAGAAAATAGCCATTTTCTACTCCTTACATAACATCAATTATTTGAATATATGCGATGATCTTTTAAATGAATTTCAAGTGTATAGGGATGGGGTCATTCAAAGAAATCTTCCTATCGAAGTATGTTAATTATATCAAAGATTAAACATAACTAATTCATACTCTTATCAACATATCTTTTAGGGATCAATATACTGCCTAATTTCTTACGGTGCATACTTATCGTGGGAATTAAAGGCACTAAAAGAACTGAATGATGACGTGGTACTGGATTGTATGGCACGAGCCAAGGTACTAAAGCTAAAATTAAAAGAATATTTTGAAATTTGCAAAGACATCGTTCAAAATGTCATTTATGATGATCTGCACAAAGCTGTAAGTTGATTTAAAAGAATCATAATCTTAAAATAAAACTAAGACAAGTTTTAATAATATTTTTTTAAACTACATATGATCTATTTGTCTACCTGTTCACCTGTCTACTTCTTTAACTCTCTACTTCTCAACAGTTTTACCTCTCTGCCTGTTTACAGGTCAACCTGTTGACCTGTTTTCATGTCTACAAATTTACCTGCTTACACATCTACCTGTCTACCTGTCCATCTGGTTACCTGTCTATGTATTCACCTGCTTACTTATAAGTCTACTTGAAAACCAACTTACCTTTATCAGTCTGCTCATCAATACGAATCGAATGCTTTTTGAGTAATTCAAATCGGATAATCGGTGCTCCGGAGTTGTCCACAAAAAATGGTATCCTTATTGTTAATAAAATTGTATAATCAATAAGGTTCATATATAGTATATTCAGCTAATTCATACCAAATGATTTTTATTTTGACCATAATTTTAACCATAAATACATTTATAGTAAAAATATTGAATTGAAGCTTACCATGTGCATCCAAGCCTAACAAAAATGTATGGGAAAGCATTGTGTTAGGTTTGGACGACATACCTGTCTACATGTCCATCTGGTTACCTGTCTATTTATTCACCTGCTTACTTACAAGTCTACTTGAAAACCAACTTACCTTTATCAGTCTGCTCATCAATACAAATCGAATTCTTTTTGAGTAATTCAAATCGGATAATCGGTGCTCCTGAGTTGTCCACAAAATGGTATCCTTATTGTTAATAAAATTGTATTATCAATAAGGTTCATATATAGTAGATTCGGCTAATTCATACCAAATGATTTTTATTTTGACCATAATTTTAACCATAAATACTAAAGTAAAAATATTGAATTAAAGCTTACCATGCGTATCCAAGCCTAACAAAAATGTATGGGAAAGCATTGTGTTAGGTTTGGACGACATGGCAAGCACTCGCGATTTTTGAAGAATTCAAACTATTTTGGTTCCAATATTTGAAGTGGCTGAAATATTTTTTGTATTTTTAATAAATTCATTTCTAACATTTTAGGCTTTGACTTCAATTTGTGAGTTATCCGCAAATTTCAACCGAGAGCTGCGCAACCATCGAAACCAAATAATTCACGATTTAGTTCTAAATCTCAGCTTGGATGACATAGCACTAATAAATAAATATACAGAAGAGTATGTTTTCATAAAACATTGGAAAGGTAATAATGAGGACAAGATTAATTTAAATATTACTTATTGAAGTAGAACTTCTAATGCAAGTGCCAACAAAAAGTGTGGAATAGAAAGAAAACAAGTGAGAATTGTCTGAAGATAGTCTAGATTGTATGAAAATTTTGTAAATTGTTTGAAAATGCTGTGGATTAGCTGAAGATTTTGTAGATTGTCTGAAGTTTCTCTGAAGTTTTGTCTGAAAATGTTATAGCTTATTTCAAAATAATTTAGAAATTCTGAAGGTGTTGTAGATTGTTTTTAAATTTTAATTGGTTTTAAAATGTTGTAGATTATCTGAAGATTTTGTAGATTGTCTGAAGATTTGTAGATTTTGCCTGGAGATGGTCCAAGTTTGTCTAAAGATTTGTAGATTGTCTGAAGATTTCATAGATTATCTGAAAATGTTCTAGTTTGTTTCAAAATAATTTAGATTGTCTGAAGGAGTTGTAGATTGTTTTTGAATTTTGTAATTATGGTTTTAAAATGTTGTAGATTATCTGAAGATTTCATAGATTGTCTGGAGATTTCATAGATTGTCTAGAGATTTCATAGATTGTCTGGAGATTTCATAGATTGTCTGGAGATTTCATAGATTGTCTGAAGATTTCATGGATTGTCTGGAGATTTCATGGATTGTCTGGAGATTTTGTAGATTGTCTGGAGATTTTGTAGATTGTCTGGAGATTTTGTAGATTGTCTGGAGATTTCGTAGATTGTCTGGAGATTTCGTAGATTGTCTGGAGATTTCGCAGATTGTCTGGAGATTTCGCAGATTGTCTGGAGATTTCGTAGATTGTCTGGAGATTTCGTAGATTGTCTGAAAATGTTCTAGTTTGTTTCAAAATAATTTAGATTGTCTGAAGGAGTTGTATATTGTTTTTGAATTTTGTAATAATGGCTTTAAAATGTTGTAGATTATCTGGAAATTTGTAGATTGTCTGAAGATTTGTATAGATTGTTTGAAAATGCTGCGGATTGCCCGAAACTGCTATGGTTGGGCTATAAATTTTTTGACTTATCTACAAATGTTGTAAATTGCAGATTATCTTAGAATGTTGTAGATTTTTTGAAGATATTCTAGACTCTCTGTATTTTCATGAAAGTTTTGTAAGTTGTCTCAAAATGCTGAATATTATCTGAAGATGATTATAGATTGCGTGGAGATGGTTCACATTTGTCTGGAGGTTTGTGGTTGTGAGAGAACAGATGAAAAATTTTAGCAAAAATGGCAAATAAATATATTTCTATGTTTGGGAAAGTTTCTGAACATATTTTGATAGTGTTATTGTTTGATATGTGTTATGTGTTGGAATGCTGAATGGGATATTTTACTCGAAGATACATCTAACACGACTCGACATTCAATACATTTATGTTTAGATTTTTTATTTATATGCATAACGCAGTTTATCCAAAACAAAAAATTAATATGACTTTACTATAGAAGACTTTTGTAATTAATTATGTTATTATCTCATTGTAGGAAAACACGAAGAAAATGAGAGTCAGGTGAACAAATGTCGTGAAGTCTTGGAGTGTTATTCCAAACTCATTGATTTTAATATCATACCATCTGCTAATGCAGAATTTATTTTAAAGTATTGTGTAAAGGTGAGATTGTAATAGTTGTACGCTGCATATTAAAATTTTTTCCTATTTCATTTAGTAATTTATTATATTTTGCAGTGTGAAAAATGCTATGGAAATATCATAAAGAAAATTGTCACCATAATGTGCCGCCTCAACAGGAGAAATTGCACCCTGACCATGTTCCTGATTTTGTCGAAAATTTATGTGGAGGTGGAGAGATCATTGGGCAAAGATTATGTGCTTGATAATAATGTCGAAGAATTTGCGGAGCTAAAGGTATTTATTCTGCTATGTGTAATTTATGAAACAATATAGATTTTTGTTGATGTTGCATCAACAAGAATGAAAAAACTTAATTTATATTCATATTTACTAATCTCTGAAGACATATTTTTTAATATTAATCTATGAACGTTAAACGTTTAACTCAACAATTCAACATTTTTATTTGTATTCATAAATAGTACTTTGCCTACATCTGTACCACCTCTTGCAATACCTCACAGGTTGGAACCGACGTATTGATTTTATATAAATGTTATGTAAATGTTAAAATTACGAAACAGTTTAACGTAACGGTTACGTTATAAAGAAAAACGATACATTTACGTTTAAAGGTTATAATTAACTAATTATAGTTACTTAGTTACTTACCTTTAGGTTTTATTAACGTAACCATAAAATACGTAACAACGTTTCTTCTGTGCTACGTTATTTGAACTTTATGTGACGTTTGTGGTTTACTGGGATTTTATTCTTTTTTATTTTATTCAGACTTTGGCTGCACGTCTAGCAGAGTTATTGGGCACAAACGAACTTGAAAATCGACATGCAGTAGGTATGTTGCACAAGGATGGAATTTTGTTTGCAGTTGGACAAAGTACTAGACCGAATGAGCCTCCAGATCAGATACCATTTTTAGCAGTATTAAGTAAATTTTCAAAAAAGCTTAACGAAGAGGATAGAAATTCTGTGTGAGTATAAATATTTACTGGATAAAGGAATGATCTCTGAAGATGAGAGGAGACCTCTCACATGCTTTATTTTGTTTTAAGAAAAATATGTGCAAATAATCGACTTGGTCAATGAGAATTAAGTTGTGACAACTTCTAAAATGGTAATGATAAATGATAAATGATAACTGCGGTTATGTTCAACAAATAGTTTAAATTTTAACTAAATCACAATCATTTATTGTTATGAATAAAATTAGGTGCAAGTGATATTTTTCCTCAAGCAAATTGCAAAAAAAATTAAGAAAAAAAAATTGCTATTGTAATATCAACATCGTCCATTCTGGTTTCAGATACCAATTCTTACAAACTAAATTAAAGACTTGTCTACCTTCAACAATACCCCCTGGATACATGTGGGCTCCATATAAGATTTACCGGAGGTCCCTTATTGGTATAAAACCCCTGCCCCAAACATCCGAAACGCCCCAAAATATGGAGGAATGGAGCGAGGAACCGATCTGGGAATCTTCAGGTATAAGTGAACGTCAATATGTAAATTAATGTTTCGTATCAGGGGACGTCCATTAATCACGTGAGGTTTTTAGGTGGAGGGGGGTCTGACAAAACATCACGAAATATCACCTGGGGGAGGGAGGGGTATAGTAAGATATCACGTGTATTTATTTTTTAACTGACTTTTTATAAAAACATCAAACATTTTCATAAAAAATAAAAAAATACAGTTTTATCGCGTGAGGGATCGTTCAAGTATTACGTAAACAGATTTATCACAATTATTTACCCCCCCCCCATCCCCGTTGTCAGCAAAAGTAAGCAAAGCTCTTGCCCCCTACCCCCATGCTTACGTAAACATTTTGCAATTAATGTAAAAAAATAAAAATACTACCTATGACGTAATCATCATCCAGACTCCCCTGCCCCCCATGTCAACCCAAAATAAACAAATCAACAACCCCCCCGCTCTCCTATAGTGCTTACGTAATACTTGAACGGCCCCTAACTGAAAATACACGTAATGTTTGGGGGGAGGGGGTTAATTTTGAATATCACCATGGATCACCAAGGGGGAGGGAGGGGTTCAAAAATCCTTAAAAACTCGCTCACGTGATTAATGGACGCCCCCTCAGTTGTTATATATGTGAAATGATAAAGAATAGTAAGTTTTTTCTTATTCCAGAAGATGCAGCTGATGAAACCATTCCTGCTACAACATTCCAGTCGTCAGTTAACATAGAGCAGCCGGGAAGAGAATCAAGTCTGAGATATTCAGGTATGTTTTAATATAAATTGAACATCAAAATGTTACGAAAACATTTTTAATTTTGTTTGTGAACTCCCCTTGCCCTCGAGAACATCCCAGAGATCCCTAAATATAGAGCAACTAGACAGCGGGGGCTTCCATTAATCACGTGAGCGAGTTTTTAAGGTTTTTGGACCCCCTCCCCATTGGTGATACAAGGTGATATTCAAAATTACCCCTCTCTTCCCCACCAAACATCACGTGTATTTTTAGTTTCGTGAAAAACTAACATATTTGAATTTTTTTGAACATTTTTGTAACTTTTTCAAAAAAAAGTTAACTAGTGTGGTGTATGGCCTCGTGCCTTAAGGCAAATTTCTGGAACTTCCCGTACCGTAACGAAATGTTCGAGGAATACTGAATGTTTTCAAATCGATTATTATAAGTATTGTAACATTGTCTAATATTTATGAGAATTATATAAACTGAATTGCAAAGTTGAAATTATTTGTTTAAAGTATATTAGAACTTTAGTCAGAATTGACAATAAAATCTGAATTATTTTCTATATACAGAAAAAAATACAATTTTTTTCCAAAATCAATTATTTTGTTAAAACAAGCTGAAAGTTCTTTGATTCATTTAAATTGGACGCTTAGTTCTCTCAAACACAGCCATTTTTTGTACATTTAGCTCTGTATCTTCGAAATGGCTGGGCCTGCCATTGCCAAAAACTAATAGTCACTTCTCCCAATCATTACTAATTGAATGTATTTTAGAACATTCAAATCGGATGCTCCGTTCTCTCAAAAACTCGATTTCTATTTTCTGCACTCTTTGCTCCGTATCTTCGAAACGGCTGGACCTGCCTTTGCCAAAAACTAATCAGCACATCTCCCTAACAATAGGAATCGAATGTTTTTTGAACCATTCAAATCGGTTGATCCGTGCGCCCGAAAACGTGGACGAAAAATTGTATCCATACATACATACATATACACACACACATCCATTTTTTCTGAGGTATGCCAAAATGTTCAGAAACCTTTAAAACGTCGAGAAATGTAAAAATTTTCAATTTCGATTTTCGACCCATTAGCATAACTTACCCTACGGAAAGTTACAAAATAAATACACGTGATATCTTACAATACCCCTCTCTCCCCACGTGATATTTCTTGATTTTTTGTCAAACCCCCCCTCCCCCTAGAAACCTCACGTGATTAATGGACGCCCCCTTAGTAGTACATAAGGATATTTTTATATTAATTGAATTATTGTGTAATAAATACGTAACCGCCACGTAACATATGTAACATTACTGTAAAGATAAAGATAATAATAATTTCCTTCTTGGTCTAGAAGATGCAGCTGCTGGCGAAGTTTTGTCCAGAAGAACACCACCTGGAAGGCCCGAAATTATAGAGGAACCGTTGGGCACTGAACCTAAACGGAGACGTTTAGGTATGTTTTAATGATAAGTTAACGTCAATACGTAAAAACAACGTTGATGTTACGTAACAACTGTCATATAAGTGGGGAAATGATATGAATTCTTGTCTAAACATACTTCTCATTTGGTAACTTACATCATATTTTATTATGAGTTAAACGTTATTGTGTAAAGATAAAAATATTAATGAAAACTTCTTGATCCTGAAGGTGCACTAACAGTAATTATAAAATCATTAATGAGTCATAAATTATTAGATATTGATCATGTCGAATTTTTGCACATTCAAAATGAATTCATGCAACTTTAGTTTAGTCAAAATGCCACTCCCATAAAGTTACAAGAGTAATATGGATAAATATATAAAACATTCTTTATTCAATTGCATTCAAGCAGTTTTATTTTTCTTACAGGTGGTTTTTCAGACTCTGGTATTGAAGTGTCGATGCAGAATCCGAATGAGTCTGAAGTATAACTGTTTACTACTATTATTTCTTACCATTGAGGGTAGTATAATTTTTTATTTAACACTTTAATTATTAATTATTTAAAACTTTAATTATTTTTATAATTTTGTACCAAAGAGAAGTATAATTATTAATTTCAATTATGTTATGTGATACTAGAATACTCAATATGTGATACTAGAAGATATATTTGTGTTTTTATAATAAATGTTATATTAGTATGTATAATGTTGTTATATATAGTCTAAAAATGTTGTATATTTTCTGAAAATGAAAATTGTACTGGAAGAGTACCCCTAATTTGATCAATTTTCAAATAGATTATTATTAATATAATTTTAAACCGATGAATAAACTATTTTCCTTAAGACTGGTAATAATAAAACTGCGCGTGTTATCAATAGACAATAATAGAAAAGGTGATGAACAATGAACTATTCTTTCATAAGCTCCTTAAAACAATTTTGTGAGTATAACCAAAAGACAATATAATCAATAGTGAATTCATAAACAATCACAAGACTTTTAAATATAAAAATAAATGCAGAAATCAAGCATTTTTACATACTATTATAACTAATTAATCTTAATCATTATTATACATTTTTATTATAACTTTACCATAACTACATGAAGCAATGTTGAAAAATCATGCAAATTAATTTCCCATTGTTTTTCCAAAACGTGGCGGCATGTTCGAGCCTCACAAATTTATATATATCGTAAGCATTAAAATTTGTCTTGGAACCAACAATATGAGTTTACTAAAAACCAATTTCAACCACTTCCTATTTTAAACTTTCAGAAGTTTGTTTTCGCGAAAATATCTCATTTGCTAATTTTATGTTTTTTCGACGTTTCAGGTCATTTTGAATCGAATGACATCAAATTTGAAAGAAGCATATCTGTGTATGTGTTTTTTTCTATCGGTGAAGAAAATGCGTGTGTGCATAACAGACTAGGTCATTTGTCTGGGTATGTCGGACTCAATACTGCTTGGGTATAATTCCGACTAAAACTTCAATCTATCTGTTGCTCTTTTTAATAATTATATTACTCATATTGTGTGCCTATATAATGTTTATATCATATTTCTTCTAAAATCATAATTTTTTAAAATCCCATGACACAATAATTCACGATTCTTATTAACATTTCGTTTTGCAGAAATTCTAATATTTTTGTAAACACAAATAATTAAATAAAATATTTGCAATAGATTGTTGTAACAAATATTACTTTGTATGCAATTTCTATTTAGTACAAATTAATTGAAAACGATTTGTTAGAGCCAAACATAAAGTCCTCAATTATTTTATAAATATTTTGGCTCTTGTCCCCACGAAAAGAGCCGTTAGGGGGAGGCTCTAGAACCTTATAATTTCAAAATTTAATAATTTTGTACTACAATAGAGTTCATAGTCTGATATAACATACTAAAATAATACAGGCATAAGATAAGCAGTTGTATTATAAATCTTTATCATTCGAAGAAAATATACTTTTTAACTTCCCGTAGGGTAAGTTATTATAATGGGCCGAAAATCGAAATTAAAAATTTTTACATTTCTCTACGTTATGAAGATTTCTGAACATTTTGGCATACCTCAGAAAAAATGGATGTGTGTGTGTATGTATGTATGGATACAATTCTTCGTCCACGTTTTCGGGCGCACGGATCAAGCGATTTGAATGGTTCAAAAAACATTCGATTCCTATTGATAGGGAGATGTGCTGATTAGTTTTTGACAAAGGCAGGTCCAGCCGTTACTATAATAGAAATCGAGTTTTTGAGTGAACGGAGCATCCGATTTGAATGATCTAAAAAATATTCAATTAGTAATGATTGGGAGAAGTGATTATTAGTTTTTGACAATGGCAGGCCCAGCCATTTCGAAGATACAGAGCTCAATGCGTAAAAAATGGCAGTATTTGAGAGAACTAAGCGTCCAATTTAAATGATTCAAAAAACTTTCAGCTTGTTTTAACAAAATAATTGATTTTGGAAAAAAAAAATTGTATTTTTTTTTTGTATATCGAAAATAATTCAGATTTCATTTTTAATTCTGACTAAAGTTCTAATATACCTTAAACAAATAATTTTAACTTTGCAATTCAGTTTATATAAAATATTTATAATTCTTATAAATATTAAACAAGTGTTACAATATTTATAATAATCTATTTGAAAACATTCAGTATTCCTCGAACATTTCGTTTACGGTAAGGGTAGTTCCAGCAATTTGCCTTATGGCACGATGCCATACACCCCACTAGTTCAATTCCAATTTTAATAAAATGACTAATTTATAAGAAAAACTCAATATTAAACAGTGATGTATATATAAAATTTATTGAAAAAAGTTATATTCTTCAAAAAAAATATCAAATAAATCTAAAATATATATATATGGCCATCTTATTACTTTTACAGAATCAACACTTTCATTTTACAATCATCCTTCTTATCTGTCAATAATTTCCAAATCCAAGCACTCTCCCCCTTCCAGATCTTGTTCATCCGCAGTCTTTTTGGCGTCCAACAAGTCTCCATCAAATTTAAAACGCATCTTGCTCAATGGAACATTGCCCACTTCTTCGCTAACTTTGCCAAAGAGAACCTTGAAGGTATCTGAAGGTTTGATTTCAACAAACAATGGTCTCTTCTCGTTCTTGATCTGAATTTTGAATTTTAACAATGAGTTTGAAGAAGGGGTGCTGCTAACAGTACTTGTCATTGATGTGCAGTATTCAGCTACCGGTATTGCATCTGGAAATGGAAAGGTAATTATTTGAGTATAAATCTTGTTACCACCGCTTTGTTTCTCCCTTACCTATGATGTCCTTTGGTGTGATGTTTAAAGAATGCAAACACTCATTGGGATCCAATTCTTTTCCATTCAACAATAATTTGATACCATCAGCTTTGACATTTTCAAAAGTTGCCAATTCTTTTTGCAAAAAAGTGAGTTTTTGAAACTAAAAATAAAAAATCATTAAAGAAACAAATAAATGTGCTGTATTATATTACTAGTTAACTAAGAAGGAAGAACTCTACTGATGATCACGAAAAGAAAAGGATACTGGATTGGATCCATATTCCAAAAAGAATGCCTTCTGGACGACGTCGTTGAAGGTAACATAGAAGGACTACAAGGACTAGGTAGAAGAAGAATGCAGTTGATTTATGATGTAGCATGGAAGCACAAGTTTGGAGAGGAAATGCATAGAATTACTACTTGTAAGTGCCACTTTGCCATTAAGGTAAGTTGCATGAACTTCCACACATGTTTAAATAACAGACTTAATCAGTAAGAAATCAATGTATTAATTTATGAGTGATTTATAAGTATATCAAGTTAATCTGATAATGATTAATTCAATTTTAAATAATTTTTATAGTTTTTAAAAAAAATGTCGACGAGGGGTCGGCTCACGTATCCTTACACATACTTTTTCCAAAAATTGTCTCATGACTTGAAATGTTGATAAAACATAATTAGCAAATTGGTTTTCTGGCGAAAACAAACTTCTTCTTCAGGATGCTAATAATGATAATGATAATAATAAACAAGAGAAGAAAATCATTGATTTAAGCTCTTACACTATAAATAAACCTGCCTTCAGGCTATTTATTAACTTCCCGTAGGGTAAGTTATTGTAATGGGCCGAAAATCGAAATTGAAAATTTTTACATTTCTCGATGTTTTGAAAGTTTCTGAACGTTTTGGCATACCTCAGAAAAAATGGATGTGTGTGTATGTGTGTGTGTGTGTGGTGTATGTATGGATACAAATTTCCAGTCACGTTTTCGGGCGCACGGATCAACCGATTTGAATGGTTCAAAAAACATTCGATTCCTATTGATAGGGAAAAGAGCTGATTAGTTTTTGGCGAAGGCAGGTCCAGCCGTTTCGGAGATACGGAGCAAAGAGTGCAGAAAATAGAAATCGACTTTTTGAGAGAACGGAGTATCCGATTTGAATGATCTAAAAACATTCAATTAGTAATGATTGGGAGAAGCGTCTATTAGTTTTTGGCAAAGGCAGGCCGAGCCATTTCGAAGATACGGAGCTAAATATGTAAAAAATGGCAGTTTTTGAGAGAACTAAGCGTCCGATTTAAATGATTCAAACAACTTTCTGCTTGTCTCAACAAACGAATTGATTTTGGAAAAAAAATTGTATTTTTATTATTCTTGTATATCGAAAATAATTCAGATTTCATTTTTATTCTGACTAAAGTTCTAATATAACTTAAACAAATAATTTTAAATTTGCAGTTCAGTTTATATACTTCTTATAAATATTAGACAATGTTACAATATTTATAATAATCTATTTGAAAACATTCAGTATTCCTCGAACATTTCGTTACGGTACGGGAAGTTCCAGCAATTTGCCTTAAGGCGCGATGCCATACACCCCACTATTTATTACTACTTATTATTCTTATATAACTTTTCTTACCCGTCTCAAAGGAACTCGATAATTTTTCACAAATATCCATTTGATTAAAACAGTTTGTTCGTAATTTAAATCTTCTTCGATTTCCTGAGACTTATCTAATTGACTTAAGTTGCATTCACCTTCTGAATCTGAGAATACCTGCAAATATACAATTAATATAGTTTACATTGTATTGTGATATAAAGATTTTGACTCGAGAACTTACTGTTATGGCTGGACGGTTATTTGCAACTTGAACTTTGTTTTGAGATTTATTTCTGGCACCTGGGTAAAATGAAATAAATAAGTAAAATAAATAAATAAATAAATATATATATATATATATATATATATATATATATATATAGATATTAAACATAAGATGCATGAAATTTTTATATACTTTTACTTATACTTATATATTTTTATATACTTTTTTTTGTCTCAATGCCTTCTGAACCATATCTTAGAAAAAAAATGATGTATGATCATACTATTTGGCATGCCTTAGAGAGAATTGATGTATGAATGTGTGTATACACATTGAATGATTCAGGAAAATGTCTAATATGTCTAATTTGAATGATTCAAGAAAACATTCGATTTCTATCGTTGGGGAGACCAACTGATTAGTTTTTGGCAAAGGCAGATCCAGCTGTTTCGAAAATACGAGGCAAATAGTGCAATTCAGTTTTTGAGGGAACAAAGCGTCCTATTTGTATGAATGAAAAAACATCTCACATGCATTGTTGGAAAGAATTGGTTAAATTTTTAGGAAGGCAGGTTCGGTGGTTTAGGCGATCTATTAAGTTAAAAAAAAAGCTATTTGATGATCAAAAATAATTATAAGGCATATGCCAATCAAATTATAAGATACTTTATAGAGATTTCAATAATAAGTAGATTAGTTTTTGGCGAAAGCAGGTCCAGCCGTTTCGGAGTTACGAAGCAAAGAGTGTAAAAAATAGAAATTGAGTTTTTGAGAGAACGAAGCATCCGATTTGAATGATTCAAAAAATATCCAATTCGTAATTATAAGGAGAAGTGGTGATTAGATTTTGGCGAAGGCAGGTCCAGCCGTTTCGGAGCAACGGAGCAAAGAGTGCCGAAAATAGAAATCGAGTTTTTGAGAGAACGAAGCATCCGATTTGAATGATCCAAAAAACGATTCGTAATGAATGGGAGAAGTGGTGGTTAGATTTTGGCAAAGGTAGGTCCTGCCGTTTCGGGGATACAGAACAAAGAGTGCAAAAATAGAAATCGAGTTTTTGAGAAAACGAAGCATCCGATTAGAAATGATCCAAAAAATATTAAATTCGTAATTATAAGGATAAGTGGTGATTAAATTTTCGCGAAGGCAGGTCCAGCCGTTTCGGAGATACGAAGCAAAGAGTGCAGAAAATAGAAATCAAGGTTTTGAGAGAACTAGCATCCGATTTGAATGATCCCAAAAATATTCAATTCGTAATAATGAGGAGAAGTGGTTATTAGATTTTGGCGAAGGCAGGTCTATCCGTTTCGGAGATACGGAGCAAAGAATGTAAAAAATAGAAATCGAGTTTTTGAGAGAACGAAGCATCCGATTTGAATGATTCAAAAAATATTCAATTCGTAATGATGGGGAGAAGTGTTTATTAGATTTTGGCGAAGGCAGGTCCAGCCGTTTCGGAGATACCGAGCTAAATGAGCAAAAAATGACGGTTTTTGAGAGAACTAACTTTTTCAAAAAACTTTCTGCCTGTGTTGACAAAACGATTGCTTTTGGGGTAAGAATTTTTTTTTTTAATATTCAAAATATTTTCTACTAAATTTTATTCTTTGAATATTTCATTATGTTATGGAAAGTTACAGCAATTTGCCTTAAGGCACAATACCATACACAACTAGTTCATTTATATTTATTAATAGTTTCTGAAGAAGGGGATATCCCATATCATTTAAATGCCAAATAAATAAAATAATTTAATTTTTTTTTAAATTCTATATAGTACCTCTTGCTCTTTTCCTCTGAGTTCCATTTCTCGTCCGTGCACCATTTTGTAAAAAAAGTCTATAATTAAACAAATAATATTAAAATTCACCAATTCATTCATCAATTGAACTAACCTGTAAACTTACCCTTCATCAAAGCTTGTTCTACTATATCTTGAGTTCCTAAAACAATAAATAAGCATTATATCAATAAAATAATATTTCTATTACCCTTTAAATTTATACCTAGTACATCGTCTGCCATTTGGCAGTTCTGGTTTGACATCTTCTGAATCACTCTCTATACTAATCACTTCGTTATAATTATTATTGTGGGATTCGACAGGTTCAACAGTGGTTGTGTCTTTGGTAATTGGTTTGCAATCTGTATCAAGTTTCAACGGGATCAAATCTGGTCCGTCTAGACTTGAATCGAGAATAGAACTTTTGAGATTGGATTCTATTTGGGCTTGGGCTTCTGGAAATAGAAAAAAGGTAATAAGTATTACATAATTGTTTTTTATATTCAAGTATTGGTTTTAAAAACTTTGTACAGTGGTTGTTGTGGTATGGTTTAAAGTATATATATATATATATATATATATATATATATATATATATATATATATATATATATATATGCAATATTTTTGCAGCCCAATCGTCGAATTAAAAAAACATTAAATAACTGTTGTTACATTGGTGAAAGTTCCCACTATATAAACAAGAGGGTAAATCAACATATATGCTTTCAGAACATATGATAAACTTGAACCACACTTTTAACATGCCAAATCCCTCCATCCTTTACATTGAAAAAAATTGTGACCTTAGAAAGATAGTTGAATCTTTACTTATATCCCTAATACTTCTTGTGTCAACAAACGTAATTCCTCTCATCTCTTACATGACAGTTACAAAGTTATCATTAATTTCATAAAAAGTAATTCTGTACAATTTTAGAATCTTTCATTCGTTATATTTCTTCTCTGTTTCTCTTTCCCCTTTCGTTTTTCACAACCCGCTACACTAGCTTTGTAACCTTGATCAGTGTCCATAATGCAACGCTATTAATAACATTAAATATAGGAGGGCAATATGTGCTCCTTCAATTTCTCGTTTGTTAAAATAATAGTATATCATTATTTTACACAAATTTAGTGTTCAATCAATTTTACATCATAATTAATTTTTTCTGTTATTTTTCCTGGTTTGGTATGTATAATTTCCTCCTTTTTATATATTTGTATTTATCATCAACTTTGTATTTATGTTATATGTTTTGTAGATTACTGAATGATGACACACATCAAGTGTCGAAACGTTTAATGGAATAATTAATTTTGTTATTTAACCTTTTTTTAATTCGACGATTGGGCTGCAAAAATATTATAAATATGTATCATACTACATACATTTATTGAAGAAAATGACTATTAGAGCAAACGTTTCGTTTATGTATTGACCTGCATCTATTTGTTGAATCAATTAATGTATTAAATTTATTTTCCAGCAAGAACTGAGTCAAGATGAATCCACAGGAAAGTTAAGAAATATAAAGCCATTTGATTGGATATAAAAAAAACTTGAACAGAAAACTATTGAGCACAATAGAAAAAAGAAAATGAGAGAAAATGTTGTGTGGAGTGCAACAAAAATTTATAATGAACTTCCGAGTGATATAAGACTAGTGATGACAATTTCAAAATGAAAAAAAAAGTAATATTATAAAGAAATTAGAGCTGACAAGATGCAAGTATAAATAAATCTTATAATATTGTATAAATAAATCTTATAATATATGTACATAGCATAATTGTTTCATAATCTCTTACACCAAGCACTCCTCCCAGACTGAGATATGAAAATATTTTGTCAACAAAGAAAAAAAAATCAATAAAAGTTTCCCATTGAAGAAAACATTCCTAAAGATACGGAAAATCAACTCATAGTCACAGAATGATTTAATAGGATATTAAATGATTGAATATTTATGAAATTATAATGGACAAAAAGTGCTTGTTATAAAAACTACACACGACTTATGTAAGTATTAAACATGCCCTCAAAACTTATTATACTATACAGCAAATATCTGTTAATGTTTTATACATTTAATGAAATAATATATTTGCATATCTTATAGTTTGATTTGGTTTGAAAGTGATTAATCGTAATAAAATGATAATGGTAATAATAAATTGATTTTGTGGTGCTCTCATACTCATTTATTATTATTATTATCGTATAGTTTAAGGTTTAACCAAAAACTTTTGGCTGCGACTATATACTATTGTATGTACATATTTATGAGAAAGTTCTTTTAGGACAATACATCAAAGAAAAAAAAACAAACATTTCGACATTTGAACTAATGTCATCATCAGTGGATCCATAAAGAAAAAATTAAAAAATTTATATAAACTATTAGGTGACTATAAGAATTACAATTATATATATATATATATATATATATATATTTATAAGTTTTTTTTCTTTTTAGATTCTTCATTCGATACTTCTCCTAAACGGTTATTCGGATTTTGATAATTCTTTTTAGAGTGTGTCAAAAGAAATTTTTTAAGATTTAATGAACGATAAAACTATAGTAATATTGTAAATATAAATAGCAAAAATTACAAAAAACCTCTTATCATTGTTTGGCATTGAAAACATATGAACTCACCACCTGCTAGAAATGTCAATTCACTTGGAATTCAAATTTAGCTAAAATTATGAGCCTAGATAATATTAGAATATAATATACAAGAAAAATGTAATGTCTACATTATTATTGCCGAAAAGCAGGCGAGATGCGCCAGAAATTAGAATAATATAAGATACCGTCAACAGCATATGTTGGCAGATAAAACTGTATAATTCAATTTAATAAATAACGCAATAAGACCAAAATTGCATATATATTTTTTTTCAAACTTATACATGTTGCCTTTCGGTTTACTTTACTAAATTATTTAACAAAACATAATAATAATTCTACTTATTAAGAAAATGATTTAGACTTTTGTTTCATTGTCAAAAATTTATTTGTTTGGCATTGGATATGGAATATTCAGCAAGTTGGTCTTACAATTAGATTGAAGAGTGCTCATACAAACTAAATTTTACAATTCATCTAAGATTTGAACATAAACAATAATGTTTATTAAATTATTAGTAAGAAAAATGTACTCAAGAAATTATAATTACCAAAATGCAACTAACATATAGTACGAGATTATGAAAATTATAGAGTAAATTATTGAAGCAATTATGTTGTGTGGTAAAATCAAGTCTTTTAACGCAGATATTATATTATTATTTTCTATATTTCTTATACTGCTTATGCTGAGACCATAAATAAATCACGAAGGCAGGACATGGGATATTAAAAAGTATAGCATAGAATGTAAACAAATTTGGAACCTTTGAATTGTAGTCGTGGGTACAGGACAATGCCTGTCGGGTCATCTTGTGAAAATGTTTAACAATATATATATTTATATTGTTTTGTTATATTTATAATGTTTTTTATTCTATAGTTTCTATGCCAAGTTATAAACCTCGTAGTTACCTAGTTTATATCAATTTTACGATTTTTACTTTATAGATCCACTGATGATGACATTAAATTATAAAGATTAATTTATAAATCTTTGTTTTTTCTACTTTGATGTATCACCCTAGAAGTACTCATTATCTACTTAACTACTCATATATGTTTATATATAAATTCAAATACTTGCTTTTAAATTGTGATGCAAAATCGAATTCATTTTCAATATCACTAGCGTCTGACATTGTGCACTTTAAAAATTAAATAAATATTATTTAACACAATTTGTAACTAGTAAATTGTTTTTGTTTGACAGATAACGTGCAAAGACAAGTTCAATATGCATCACCAACATAATAAAAAATTGTGTAACCAACTTCACTGTCATCATAGATAAATAAAATAAATTTTAAAATTAATAAATTTAGACAAAAATCTTTTATTAATAATTTGAAAAAAATCCTTTTATCATAAAAATAAATCCATCCATTAATAAATAAACATAAAACTTATAGCACTTCTTTTTTGTCCTTGACTATTTTTTCTGATGTTGGTACCTTACCCTGATTACTTAACCAAGAGCTATCAAGTCTCAAAAGTTAATGGCACATCAAAATTTTAATTAAAACTGCTGTAATAGTTTTATACAACAGTTTGCATTTTAATTTATTCATTATTCCATCCGGCAGACTTTACACATAACAGGTGAGTCGAGCCCTTTGTGTTATTATCTTGTAAAAGAGTCTTGACAGCTGGGTCATGAGTGGTTATGTCATTTTTGCTTATTTTAGATAAATCTGATATAAAACGCTTGTTTCGGTGTTAAAAATAATATAGTAATAGTAATTGATATAAAGCAGTTGTGGTTTTTGTAAAGTAAGGATGATTTAATATATGAGTTTGGTTATATCTTATGATTTGGCATTTTGTGGTGATTTCTACTGAAACATTTGCTCCGGGCGCTTTTGACTTGATTTTTATATTCTGGGGTTGAAAGAAGCTTTGAAACTTGTTCAATGGTATTTAAATTGTGTATATATAAGCTGAAGTTCAAATGGTTTTTTGTTTACCTTAAAAAAAGAAAATTTTAGTACTTGGGGCCCTTGAGCAGAAGAAGTAATACTTTTCGATCAAAGTAATAGAGGGTAGACATCAATATTTAGTCAGCTCATGTTGTTTCTTTGAGGCTTGTTAATTTCATAAACATCTCTTTATTAAAAAAAAGAGTGCTCATAGATTGAAGTAAAACTTTTATGCTATTGTCCACGATGGCATTTAAGTAAAAATAAATACATCATAAAACAATTTTGAATAATGTTTGTTAGTAATACCTTAACACTCGTGATGCACACATTTATTAGTGTCAACCATTATATACATTTATATAATGATAAATTATAAATTATATATTTATAATAGCATTAAAAATATGTATAATATTTAAAAACAATAATGTAATTAAAGTCATACTTATTATCCGAACTAAAATCGCGACATAATTTATATGTATGTATATACTTACAATTCGAATTTTTGCACGATTTATGCTGCAGTTTAGTATATGTATGTAATATAATCTAAGTAAGTATATATGTACATACGTAAGGAAATGCTAATTTCTTATTAAACATTGATTTTCGTTGATATCTATGTATGCATTTATTACTTTTGATAAATACACATCATTATTTTTCATACATTGGATTATCTGGACTTTCCATTATCCAGATGCCTATCGACAACAATTAGTCCGGTTAACCGAGGTTCTACTGTAATACTTTTTGATGTGAAAATCAAAGTAGTACCGGGTAGACATCAATATTTAGACAACTCATGTTGTTTTTTTGAGGCTTGTTAATTTCATAAACATCTCTTTATTAAAAAAGAGTGCTCATAGATTGAACTAAAACTTTTTTGCAATTGTACAAGATGGTGTTCAAGTAAAACTAAATACATCATATAACAATTTTGAATAATATTCATTAGTAATATTGTAACACTCGTAATGCACACATTTTTTAATGCCAAACATTATACATATTTATACAAGATTTTTTTTTATTTGCATAATTTATTACCAATCAAAATAATATAATTGTTTTAAGGCAATATGCTGGGTGTAAATGCATTTAAGAGATTATCTTCTATGAGATTTTTTTTTATTTTTTTACATTTTATTTAAGATTCTACAGCTATCTTTTTTTCAATCTTTGAATGGGAGATTCCTCGCTTAATTCTTTTAAATATTTGTTTGGGTGACCCGGTAATTTTTCGTGGTATTTTTTGCTCCTTTCTTTTATCATTTCATTAGTAGTTTTTATTTATAGGTCTTTAAACAAGAAATTATGAATAATATATTTATAATAGCATTAAAATAATGTAATTAAAGTCGTACTTCAAATACGACATGATCCGTTTGTCATTGGAATTAGCATTTAGAAATGAACCTTAATTAGAGAAATGAAGTAATTGCTGATTAATAATTTCTATAATATTCGTTCACACAGGGGATTTGCAACAATCTTAAGTAATTTCAATAACAATTGCAATAAATAAAAAATGCATAGATGTCTATTATGAAGTATATCATATAAATGTTACAACAAACTATTGTTGTGCTTGATTTCTTGTTTAGAGTAATAAATCTGAATATCAATTCATTCTTCATTATATATAAAAGTATGCAACTTTGCAAAACTTCATGTTCAGGATCACTAAAATGAATCAATGAAATATCATTGAAACACCAATTTCTTCTTGTTGTGTAATTTGCCTAAATGGTTGAAAGTCTTTGGTTTCATTCGTTCAGTCGTTTTCTCCAATTTTTCGTCCTAATTTTTAGAAATAATAAATAATCCATTACTTCATGTAATTAAAATTAGCATATATTCATTGACTGCTTGTTTGTTTTTTTTTACTTTTTCGCTGACGATACAGTCTCATTCTTGTAATAGCTGTAATATCTGTCTTGCCTATAAAAATATTTTAAGGTTAAGTCAACGAGCAATTCTTGCCGCAAAGAATAATGATGTACACGCACTGAATTT
Source organism: Ctenocephalides felis (assembly GCF_003426905.1). NCBI lineage: Eukaryota > Metazoa > Arthropoda > Insecta > Siphonaptera > Pulicidae > Ctenocephalides > Ctenocephalides felis. Next base: position 90,130,369 of record NW_020536999.1, read on the forward strand.
CACCATTCAATCAAAAATTGCTGGCGATTTTGTGACATACCAATGATTCCGACTGGTCTTCCATTTGACTTCAAACGATTGCAATTTCCAGTTCGACTGGCGTTCGCAATAACAAGTCGCAGTGCCAATCGCTTAGTGTTTGCGGAATAAATTTCAAATAGATTATTTAGAAAATCATTGTTTTTTACATGGGCAGTTATGCGTTGCCTGTTCACAAGTTGGAAAACCATCCGCTTTGTTTGTGTTAAGGTCAGACCAAAAAACAAAAATTGTGGTTTACCAAAGAGTACTTCAATGAAACGGATAATTTGCGGATTCACTTTCATTTACTTAGAGAAGTTCAACTAAAAAACACTTCATTTTTGTAATTGAAATAAATTTATTACTGTTGTATAATAAAATAAAATTTTTCCTTTTCAAATATAAAACGAACAAAAAATTTCTTCATCTTTCTCACGAAACCATCTGGTGGCGAAACGGAGTTCGTCGGGTTTGCTAGTCCTTCTATATTTCTATATCCATTACTTCATGTAATAAAAATTAACATATGTTCATTGATCGCTTGTTTTCTTTTACTTTTTTGCTGGTGATACAGTCTCATTCCTTGAACAGCTTTGATATCTGTCGTGCCTATTTTCTATTTTAATAACTTCCAAGATTTATAGAAACTACGAATAATATAGAAATTATTTCAATAAACTTACGTTTAGTACACGGCACAAATGTTTCATTTGTTTTATTTTTTCACTATAAATAAATAAATAATATAAATTTCACGACGACCAATCACAATCGACCCGTGTAGAAATGATCTCATCGCGAGCGATTGATGAACAGTTCGAGTGTAACAGCCTTTGTTGCATTTTTACAGATTTACTTCCTAGTCGCGCCTAAAGAAGTTTTACTTCAAAAATCAAAATTGATAGCAACTTTTATCTATAGAGATAATCGTTTATAATTAGCTCAATTATGATAAGTAAAGTGAGATTCAAGATTTTACTAGTTCTATTTTTTCAATATTTGTTGCATCAGTTCTCATTGGATCATTCTTACTTATTTTTTATTCCACAGTAATCTTCATGGTTAATGTTTCAGGTAAAGAAAATTTCCTGCAAAAACCACACTGCCACATTGATCAATTTCTTCACCAGTTCTGAAAAGACTGCTTTATCATCAGCTCAAGATGTCTCCACCAATGAAGCCAGAAGACTTAAAAACAGCACCTTTCGATCCCAGATTCCCAAACCAGAATCAAACTAAATACTGTTACCAGAGTTTCCTTGATTTTCATCGTTGCAAAAAAGTTAGAGGTGATGGCTATGCTCCTTGCGATTATTTCAAAAATGTTTTCACAAGCATTTGCCCCATGGAATGGGTCGAGAATTGGAACACTCAAATTGAGGAAGGAAGATTTCCAGGAAAAATTTAACAAGTCATCAGAACAACTGTTAGTTATATATATTAGTAAAATTAAGTTCAACTTTTGCTGTAGTTGGCTTGTGGAAATATGTAAGTGAAATAAATATTTAATAAACAATCAAGGCTTTTATTATTTTTTTTCTGTATTTTAGATTGACACACATGTGAATGCTTTTGAATTATTTCGGACGTTATATAATCAAGATGCTGGAACAATGGTTGTTGATTATTTCAATTCGAGTCATTTTTTACACGTTGCAAATAGTTTAGCCAATGTCCAGAAGTTTTATGGACATAATCAGACACAGCCTTTGGAATATTTGCAAGAAGCATATGCGTAATTAGAATTGCTGTTAGACATTTTGTTAAACCTGCTGCTGTTAAAGATTCTTTTGAATTTTGAAGATTTATGGAAGTCATTCCGTTTGAAAAAAATGTTCAAGTAAGCCAAAATACAAAACCTTATACAAATACAAATAACTTATACTATGGGAAGTTAATTTACTTAATTAAATACAAATACAAATAACTTATACTATGGGAAGTTAATTTGTAAATACAAATATTACCGTTTTTATAAAATATTGATTAATCCTTTTAATCAACTGAGAATCAGACATCTATTTTCATACACTTAAGTCCATGGTTTCTAATCTGTGGAAGGTGCCCCCACAACTGTTTCCAAAATAAATAAAAATTCATATATATTGTAAAAAGAGAATTAATTATTTTCATATATTAATTTGTAGTCTGTTAGAAAGTTAGTTTGTAAATACAAATATGTAGTAACACTCTGCAACAGTTTGACCGTTTTTATTAAATTTTGATTAATACTTTCAATCAACTGAGAATCAGACATCTATTTTTATACCCTTAAGTCCGTGGTTTCTAACCTGTGGAGGGTGCCCCCACATCTGTTCCCAAAATAAATAAAAATGTTTGATATATATTGTAATAAGTGAATTAATGATTATTTTCATATATTAATTTATAGTCTTATAATTAAGTTGAGCATTAAAAAAAGGGGGGGGGGCAAATCAATTTTTTGTATGAAAATGGTGGCAGGGGAGCCGATACAAAAAGGTTGGAAGCCACTGCCTCAAGGGTTTGTTTGGTTTTATGGAGAAACTTAAATTTAACTTCAAAAAAACTTATTTTGATTAAGGGTTGTTCATCTCTAACACATTTTTTAAATTTTTAGATCAATTTTTTTTTATTTTATAATTTTTTAATGTGGAGTTGAAAAAAATGTGTATTTAAATCTAAAGATATAAGTTTCTTGAAAGGAAACTGTGTACCATACGAACCTATGGCAAAGCTTATATTTTTCAGAGTTTTTGAAATCTCACTTTTGGATTTTGCTTCAATAATTAAAAAATTATTGTATTAATGAGCAGTACACAATATATCAACTCCTTGAATATATAAAAGTGTCAATTGAATTTGGCACACATAAAATCTGTTTCAAATTAGACCTGCACTTGCAATGAATATTAATATGTGCCATGCATTGCAGTGGGTAAACTTTCCCACTATATTATATATTATTATTTTATGTTAATATATAAAAATAATCTATATCCATTTCCAGAATCAATACCATAGCAGAGAATGTATCTTAGAGGAATTTTTCAAAAAAGCAACAACAACTGATGCCAACAAAATCTTCAACAGCAGCACCAGCAATTTCAAAATGGTGCTCAACACCACCACCAGGATGTTTAATGAAATCTTCAACAGTTCAACGTAATGCCCAACAGCCAAATACAACTTCTGCTTACACAATATTATGTAAATATTAAATATTTAATGGCTGCGACCAAGTGTTTATGTCTCGCCCATAAACATTTTTGCATTTGCTAAACCATTTGTAAAGTGGAAAAGATAAATCCAGTTGCAAAACCATTGTTCCTACACCTTGATTGTATAAGGTGCGAAATATTTGTAAAGTATTTGTTTGTGTATCAATGTAAATATAAAAATAAAAGAACTAACAAAAGGCTTTATTGATAAATTGAGCTAATTTAAGTAAAAACTTAAACTTTAAAAAAAATTTTTGAATATCGATGATTATTTGGATTTTTATTTTAATTCTAGCTAGAATTCGAAAAAGCTTGCATATTGAATAATTTTAACTTTGCAATTCAGTTTATATAATACTTGGAAATATTAGGCAAGATCCTTCGTGTTAACTCCACTTGAAAAAGTTTTGTTTATAAACAAAAAACATGAAAAGTAAATATTACCTAATTACCTAATTGATTATAAAAGAACAAAATCTTTTGTTTTGTGATTGTTATATCTTTGGTATTAATTTAGCAACAATTATTGAGTCCTTTTGTAATTGAATTTTGAATCCTTTTCTAATTAATTTACAATTAAAATTCGTTACAAGAATTTTTTGGTCTATAAAATTTATAGGTCTATAAAATACGAATAACGAAAGTTTCAGTGCTCATAATAATCTATTTGAAAACATTAAATATTTCTTTCCAGCAACTCACCTAAAGGCACGATGCCATACAAAACTAGTTATTTTATATATTTAATAAGTTATCTATAGGTACATTTAAAATGGTATTTCATGTTTATACTTCGTAGCTAACGCCCATTGTTAGAAAATTTTCAAAAAACTGTTAAATGTTTACTTACCTAACTAATTATAAAAGAGCAAAATCTTTTGTTTTGCGATTGTAATATATTTAGTATTAATTTAGCAACAATTATTGAGTCCTTTTCAAATTAAATTTTGAATCATTTTCTAATAAATTTACAATTAAAATTCGTTACAAGAATTTTTTGGTGGCAGTTTTAAATGTTGACAGTTCAAGTATCGAGAAGTTAATAATAAGTCATACATGCAACATTGCTACCAACATTATCAAACTATTAATTATCACAAGGTGAATAAAAATGTTTAAAATGTTAGTTCAAGAAAGAATTAATTACTAAAATAATAAATAATTTGAAAAAAAAGTCATTCGTCGTATAATTTTTCAAAATTTTCAAAAAAACCTCTTGTTACTTACTTCCCTCGATGTTGGTACCTCGCTCTGATGTATTTAACCAAGGGCTCTCAAATCTCAAGTCTCACGAATTAATGGCAAACCAAAATTTTAATTGAAAGTGTTGTGATAGTTTTATACAATAGTTAGCATTTTAAATTATTTATTATTCAATCCGGCCAAATTTTTACATAACAGGTGAGCCCTTTATCTTAATATTTTCTTACTTGGTAAAAAAAAGTCTCGACAGCTCGGTTATGAGTCGTTATGACATTTCTGATTATTTTAGATAAATCTCATACAAAACACTTGTTTTGGTGTTAAAAATAATGTAATAATTGATATAAAGCAGTTGTGGTTTTTATAAGTTCAGGATAATTTAATTTATGAGTTTGGTTATGTCTTCCGATTTGACATTTCGAGGTGATTCCTTTTGAAACATTTGCAACGGGTGCTGTTGTAGTGATTTTCATATTTTGGGGATAAAAGAAGCTTTGGAATTTGTTCAATGGTATTTAAATGGTGCATGTATAAGGTGAGGCTTTCATATAAATTTGCACAATGCTTGTAACATGTTTTTTTGTGACTTGTACATATTGTTTCCACAAGAGTATATATTCAATTGTATTTTCAATTATACTCTGCATTATATTTAATTTTGTGGTAATAATTACCTTGTTTTTCATAGGTACTATTATGGCTGTGTTTTAAAGATTTTTGGAGCTACTTTTTGGGCTATGTAGTAAAATGATCAAATTAACAAATATTTAATTAAAATGATGCTTCGTATAGCTTTTAATAGCTTTGCTAGTGGCTGAAGGATTTTAGCAATATTTCAAATATTATTAAATCATAAAAATGTAGCTAATTTTTGATATTTGTAAAATATTATATATTATATATATATATATATATATATATATATATATATATATATTATAATGAGCGAATAGTTTTTTCCATTTTTCTTCATTTTCTGCTTGTTCATTATTTCTGCATTTCTATAACCTCATTCTTCATTATTTCTAAGAGAGGATGATGATGAAGGACTGTTGTTCTGCTCAAAAAAGTTATACTTTTTGTGTTAACTTTATTAAGATTGTTTTAGTAACAATTCACAATTAATGGCATTATGATAACTAAAGCATGCATCTTGCATCTTCTTCAATTGTAGGATCCTTTCTACATTTTATCATCTCAAAGCCACATTTATTTTTTTACTGACATCTGTTAATTTTTGTTTTTTGAATAGAAGAATGCCTTTGCTAACTAAAGTATGCATCTTGCATCTTCCTCGATTGTAGGATCCTTCCTACCATTTATTAATTCAAAGCCACATTTATTTTATTACTGGCATCTTTTTAGTTTTCAATTTTTGAATGAAGAATGGGTTAGATTATGATAACTAAAGCATGCATCTTGCGTCTTTTTCGATTGTAGGATCTTTCCTACCATTTATCAACTCAAAGCCACATTTATTTTATGACTTATTTTATGAGAATGGGTTAGATTATGCTAACTAAAGCATCTTGCATCTTTTTCGACTGTAGGATCCTTCTTACAATTTATCATCTCCAAAGCCACATTTGTCCTTAAGATTAATGCCGAGGTAATGAGAAATTTACAATAGGATCTCCTGCAAGGATCAGACTCCTAATAATCAATTTCTTTATTAATTACGTCTTGTGGATGTGGATAGTGGCTGTATGGCAAGATTTTGCACAATTTGGTAATATATTCAGAAACAATTTCAGAAATTTGGTAATAACATTCAGAATAAATTTCTTTGGATCAATTTTTATTATGGTTGTTGTTTGTATATAGCTGTGCACATTAATCCAGTTTTTTGTCGATTATCTAATTCTATTTCTAGTGGATTAACATTGACATTTTACTGATTTTGATATCAATTCCACCATTCTGGATTTCGTTTTGTTGAAATCTGACAGTGAAATCAAAATTTGATATGACGACAGCAGGTTCAATTTTCTGGTTAGTTAGTTGACTGATAAGCATCTTGCATCTTCTTTGATTGTAGGATCCTTCCTATAATCATCTCCAAGTCACCTTTGTTTTCAAGATTAATGCCGAGCTAATGAGAAATTTACATTAGAATCTCCTGTAAGGATCAGATATTCATAATAATCAATTTCTCCATTCGAAAGAAGCTGTACTTTTGCTTCTTTAATGCTTATTGACTTTATTAACGTTGCTTTAGTAACAATTCACAATTAATGGCATTTTTTAATTTTTGATCTTCAAATGGAGATTGCATTAGATTATGCTAACTAAAGCATCTTGCAACTTCTTCGATTATAGGAACCTTCCTACCATTTATCATCTCAAAACCACATTTATTTTATTACTGGCATCTTTTAATTTTTGATCTTTGAATGGAGAATGTGTTAGATTATGGTAACTAAAGCATCTTGCAGCTTTTTCGACTGTAGGATACTTCCTACCATTTATCATCTCCAAGCCACATTTGTCTGCAAGATTAATGCCGAGGTTATGAGAAATTCACATTAAAATCTTCTGTAAGGATCAGAGACTCATAATAATCAATTTCTTCACTAATTATGTCTTGTGGATGTGTATAGTGGCTGTATGGCAAAATTTTGCACAATTTGGTGAAATATAAATAGCATTTGGAATTTGGAAATAATTTTTACTATGGCTGTGCACTTTAATCCAATTTGTTGTTTTTGCTTTGAAATACTAATACTGATCATCTGATTCTATTTATAGTGGATTGACATTGGCATTTTTCTGGTTTTGATAGCAATTTCAGCATTCTGGTTTTGTTATGTTGGAATCTTACAGTGACATCCAAATTTGATATGATTAGCAGGTTCAATTTTCTAGTTAGTTGAATAATATTTATCAAACAAATCAATGACTAAACTAAAGCATCTTGCATCTTCTTCGATTGTAGAATCCTTCCTACCCTTTATCATCTTCGAGCATAGAACTCTTATAAGCTTAGAATCTCCTGCATTTGGCTTACAAATGACTATTTTGTAAGCACTTTACTTGACTTCCTACAAAATTGGTTAATGTGACTGTTATCCTGGTAAATCAAATAAACAAACACTCTTGGTTTCCATTTAAATGACTATTTTGTAAGCACTTCACTTGACTTCCTACAAAATTGGTTAAGGTGACTCTTATCCTGGTAAATCAAATAAACAAACACTCTTGGTCTTCATTTAAATGACTGTTCTGTAAGCACTTTACTTGACTTTCTACAAAATTGGTTGATGCGACTGTTCTCCTGGTAAATCCGATAAACAACACTCTTGGTCTCTATTTAAATGACTATTTTGTAAGCGCTTTACTTGGCTTTCTACAAAATTGGTTGATGTGACTGTTCACCTGGTAAATCAAATAAATTAAACACTCTTGGTTTCCATTTAAATGTCTATTTTGTAAGCACTTCACTTGACTTCCTACAAAGTTGGTAGATGTGACTGTTCTCCTGGTGAATCAAATAAACAAAACACTATTGGTCTCTATTTAAATGATTATTTTAGAAGCACTTTACTTGACTTTCTACAAAATTGGTTGATATGACTGTTCACCTGGTAAATCAAATAGACCAAACACTCTTGGTCTCCATTTAAATGACTATTTTGTAAGCACTTCACTTGACATCTTACAAAATTGGTTGATGTGACTGTTCATCTGGTAAATCATATAAAAAAACACTCTTGGTCTCCATTTAAATGACTATTTTGTAAGAACTTTACCTGACTTCCTATAAAATTGGTTAATGTGACTGTTATCCTGGTAAATCAAATAAACAAAACACTCTTGGTTTTCATTTAAATGACTATTTTGTAAGCACTTTACTTGACATCCTACAAAATTGGTAGATGCGACTGTTCTCCTGGTGAATCAAATAAACAAAACATTCTTGGTCTCTATTTAAATGATTATTTTAGAAGCACTTTACCTGATATTCTACAAAATTGGTTGATGTGACTGTTAAATGTTGACTGTGTCCTGGTAAATCAAATAAAACACTCTTGGTCTCCATTTAAATGACTATTTTGTAAGCACTTCACTTGACATCCTACAAAATTGGTAGATGTGACTGTTCTCCCGGTGAATCAAATAAACAAAACACTCTTGGTCTCTATTTAAATGATTATTTTAGAAGCACTTTACTTGACTTCCTACAAAATTGATTGATGTGACTGTTCTCCTGGTGAATCAAATAAACAAAACACTCGTGGTTTCCATTTAAATGACTCACTTTACTTAACTTCCTGCAAACTGGTCTCTTCTGGTAACAAAACACTCTTGGTCTCCATTTAATTGACTATTTTGTAAGCACTTCACTTGACTTTCTACAAAGTTGGTTGATGTGACTGATCTCCTGTTAAATCCAATATACAACACTCTTGGTCTCTATTTAAATGACTATTTTGTAAGCACTTCACTTGACATCCTACAAAATTGGTAGATGTGACTGTTCTCTCGGTGAATCAAATAAACAAAACACTCTTGGTCTCTATTGAAGCGATTATTTTAGAAGCACTTTACTTGACATCCTACAAAATTGGTAGATGTGACTGTTCTCCCGGTGAATCAAATAAACAAAACACTCTTGGTCTCTATTTAAGCGATTATTTTAGAAGCACTTTACTTGACATCCTACAAAATTGGTAGATGTGACTGTTCTCCCGGTGAATCAAATAAACAAAACACTCTTGGTCTCTATTTAAGCGATTATTTTAGAAGCACTTTACTTGATATCCTACAAAATTGGTAGATGTGACTGTTCTCCCGGTGAATCAAGTAAACAAAACACTTTTGGTCTCTATTTAAATGATTATTTTGTAAGCACTTTATTTGATTTCCTACAAAGTTGGTTGATGTGACTGTTCTGTTAAACAAACCACTCTTCGTCTCGATTTAAATGATTATTTTAGAAGCACTTTACTTGACTTATGACTGTTCTCCTGGTAAATTAAATTAACAAAACACCCTTGGTCTCCATTTAAATGACTACATCTAAGTCTGTTTTTACACGGTCTTTTTGTACACGGTTTTGATATAACACGGTTTGAAAATTGAATATTTTTAATTGTTTTACACGAATTTATTCCATTTAGCACGATTTGAAATTTTATGTACCTAAATTTTTTTTGTCAAATTAAATTTTTGCGAAGTATGTTCATATCACAAAAAAGTATTTATGAAAGAAAAAAGTCTGAAACCATCGATAGTATCGATAATTTGCGAACACTAGCTTAAAGATTTAAGTGAATTCCCCTTTAGCGCGTACAAACAATTTTTACTGGTCAAAGCAAATGTGAATAGCACTAATTTAATTCTTGTTCTTAAAAATTATTGTTTTTCACCAATTTTAATAGGTTTTAGAGATTAGGAACAAATCACCCATTTTTGTATAAGATCAATGTCTTTTTTTACACGTTTTTTTTTTTACACGGCTTCTTCTGGAACCAATCTCCGTGTAAAAACAGACTTAGGTGTATTTTGTAAGCACATCACTTGATTCCTTACAAAATTTGTTGATTGTACTGTTCTCCTGGTAAATCCACTAAACAAAACACTCTTGGTCTCCATCCAAATGTCTATTTTGAATGATTATTCTCCTGGTGTGATATTTCTATATAATTGCGTTCAGACATTTATTGTAACCTTTTGCAAGTCAAATGGGAAGTATAACTTCAAAAGATTATGTCTATATCAATTATTATTAAAAAAGTTATTTATTGAATGCTGTAAAAGTTTTGGTTTATTTAATTTGTTATATTTAGATACAGAAGAGTGTAAACAATAACTTGTATTATTGTTTATTATTCTCTTGGTATGATTTTTTTTTATATAATTGTGGTCAGACATTTATTGTAACCTTTTGCAAGTCAAATTGGAAGTATAAATATATTTCAAAAATCAATTATTTATTTAAAAAGAGTTACTTATTTAATACTAAAAAAGTTTTGGTTTTGGTAAAATAATTTTGGCCAATTACAATAATCAGAATCTATAAATGTACAATTAACTTCATAGTTTGGTTTTTATTCATAACATGGTTTTTAATTTCCCTAGAAATGAATATTGAAAAAAGTAAAGAAAACATCAAACCCCTTCGAGGAGGTAGAGATTTGGGACGCCTAATACCAGCGTTGGAGGCTCAAGATGATGAAGCCGTTGAGACTATCTTAAAACAACAAAAGGCGTAAGTAAACCATAATATAATTAATTAAATTATTTGTTTACATCTATTTCTTTTTCTAGTGAGTTTGAAAATAAAATCAACACCTACAGCGGGCCGGACCCGTTGAACAATTGGTTTGAATACATCGGATGGGTCGAACAGACACCCCAAATGGGAAATGATTTATTAATTAATGAGCTAATAGTCAAATGCCTAATGTTATATGAACATAATGAGCATTATTTTCAAGACCACAGATTTATAAAGTTGTGGCTAAAATATGTAAGTGCATAAATTTCCCAATTCATTTATCAGCAAGGTTTTTATTAATCTTTTTTTTTTGTATTTAGATCGATACACAACCTAATGCTCTAGAAATATTTCGCACCTTGTACAATAGAGGTGTAGGAACAATGGTTGCTGAATTTTACTGCGGTTGGGGTTACCATTTTCATGCTGCAAATGATTTGGCCAATGCAAAGAAAGTTTATGCAACTGGAATAAATGCTCGGGCACAACCCTTGGATTACTTACAGGAGACATATACGTAAGAAATATATATATAATAATAAATAGTAGTCTGCCTGAAGGCATGTCCATGGTATGAGAGCACTACAAAATCAATGATTTTCTTCCCCTCTTTTGTTTATTATTCTAATTACTAGTAATTCAGAACCATTAATCACTTTTTATTCTTTTTATGATTTTTTCTTTCCAAACTTGTGCTTCCATGCTTCTTGATCTTGCATTTCACTTTCAGTTCCCTGTATTTTAGGACGAGGCACTCTTTCTGCAGAACTGTTCTGATCCAGTTTTCTTTTCTTTTCAGGATTGTGCTCAGTGGAGTCTTTTCTTTGCTCCAAGAATATATATATAATATATAATATATTAATGCATTCATTTTTCTTTTAGTAAATTGCTGTGCTTTGAACAACAGGCGATGACATCACAAACAAAACTTCAAAGAAATAGTGAGATGCTAGCTTCGCAAAGGCAAGCTCTAACTTCCTTAAGGTCTTTTAAGAGAAAAAATATTGCAACGGCTCCTAGTCAAAGAACAGGAGAAAATTTAAGAAATTTACATCCAGGAGTTATGCATAGCGAAAGAAATAATCAACAACAACAACTGCAACATGCAGGGACTCAAAGAAAACTTTTTGTTTATGAGGTACACTAAATTTAATTTATTTTTAACTACTTCCCAAAGGAGAAGTTGGCTTTTATTAATTAATTTGACTTGCCTATTTTATCTTTTGATCTCTCAAGCCATTTTGAATCATTTGATACTAAGTAAGTGTATCAAATGGCTGCAATTATTTTAAAAATTCAAAAGCCAATAAACACTCCCATTGATTAGTGTTGCGAGATGATTGGTGAGGCGTTTCATTGTAATTAAATGTTGAATAGTTTTTTTCTCATTTTATGTGAAATTTAACATGAGTTTATGTTCTAAATGAGCTTCAATGTGTGGTAAATATGAAAGATATCAATTGGAAAACCCATTGATTACTTTTGAATAAAAGTGAAAACTTGATTTTCAAAATAAAAAGTTGAAAATTTTATCTAAATTACTAAACTCAATACCTTTGTTAATTATTTTTAACTTGTCTGAAGGCAAAATGCCACATTTAACTTCTATTTTTCCTCTGTTTTCACATCTTTCCTTTTTCCAGGATCAGGGTGATCACCAGGGAATTGGAGAAGCAGCAGGTTCAAGTGGGACTCAGAAAACGATTATAAAAGATGCTCGAGATGAGAATAATATAGAACCAGGCCCTTGGACTAAACCAAAGGGCCTGAATCCAACATTATCGATCACATCTAGCCAAACACCTTTTCAAAGTAATGATAATAATAAAACTAGTTGGTATTGGTATTTTGCCTTGCGGCGAGTTACTTGAACTTTCCAATATGTATAAGTAATCGACCTAATCAATAAAAAATAAATTAATTTATGAGTGATTAAAAGTAATCCGAATGGATTTATTACACATAATTGAAAAGAGGCGTATTTTCTAAAAGCAAATTTTCACAAATCAATTATTTTTATAATTGAACTTGTTTTTGTAGGATTTTAATGGTTTAGTATGTGCATTAAGACCAAGTACTCTATCGTTATACCAAATAAATTGTCTGATTTTAATTCTAACAGACATCAAAAAAACTACTCATTTGCTCAAATAATAGTAATGATAGTATATAAATAGTAATATTTTAGTAAGTTCTATAAGACCTTAATATATATCGCCAAAAAGAGTTCCATAAAACAGTTCATTACAAGAACACGGTTTGGTAGATTTTTACCTAAAACTAATCAGTATCATTTCCAACTGATGTCTTTCAAACAGTTCTTGATTTTTTAAAATCGATTCGGTAGTTTGTGCTTAAATGTGGACGAAAAGTTTAACCCTTTTTTTCAAATTACAAAGAAACGGCTTGGCAGATGGTCTCACAAAACTGACAAACAATACTACTCATTGAGATACATCAAATGGCTTTTAAATTTCTGAAATCGGTTCAGACGTTTTTGAGAAAACGTCGATCAAAGGTCTAATTTTGACGAATGCCAAAAAAACTATTCTAATTTTTGCAAACTTTGAAGAATTTTCAAAATTAAACGACTTGTCGTAGGGCCGTAATATTTTAGTATGATCTAGAAGACTATGGTATCTACCGTCAAAAAAAATCATAAAAATCGTGGATTTTTTTTTTTTTTAAACTTTATTACAAGAAAACGGCCCGGCCGATCTTTACCAAAAACTAATCAGCACGATTCCCAACTAATGTCGTTCGAACGGTTTTTGAATTTTTATAATCGATTCAGAATTGAGGGCTAAAACGAAGTTTTTTTATAAAACACGAAAAAAATTTCACCTATTTGCGGTTTACAAAGAAATGGCTCGGCCGATCCTAGCGACAAACGATAGTTCTCATCGAGATACATCGAATGACTTCTTAATTTTTGAAATCAGTCCAGCCGTTTTTGAGAATACGTCGATTTACGGCAAAAAATCTTTTCACACACATACTTTTTCCAAATTTGTTCTCATTCGATTCAGAATGGCTTGAAACGTCGAGGAAACATAAAATTAGCGAATCGGATTTTTTTATGAAAACATTAACTTCTTCTTCAGGAAGTTAATTATTCTTTGTCTTAGTTCTTATAGAATATAATAGAATTGGATAATCTTTTTGTTCATTATTTAAGTTTTTGCACTTATTTTTAATTGTTAATATTAAAATTAATCAAATAATCAATAATTTATTAGTAAAATGTTTTAATCTATTTGTATATTTTTAGTTCATGAAGATCCTATGCCGGAACATAGATTTCCAGTATGCAATGAAGATTACTCAAATTGGAAGCCTCCTATATGCATTCCTGATCCAGAAGATCCAACGAAAAAAGCAATGTATATAAAAAATGAGGTGAGATAATTAGAAATACAATAAATGCATTATATATATACATATATATATATATATATATATATATTTATATTAATTTAGAAATATGAACAAACAATACTCTTTTTTGCACTAATTTATTAAATAATAATTTTACAAAAGTTTCGAGACTAGGTTTGTCTCATCATCAGTGTGTTATAATTTAAAATATAAAATATGGAAACCTAAATTAGCATTATGTGTTATATGTTACAAGTTATTCACTATGATAATGAACTTAATATGGATATTTTAGAATTTCCTTGCTCCCAGGGACTCCAATACTTCAAATTTATATAAAAAAAATCTCTGAAACTTTTAGCTCTTAATATTAACATTTAAATAGTCTGCAATTCAATTAAAAGTTTTGTATATTTATTGTTAACATATGTTATTAAGTAAATTCTTGTGTAATCTGTGATAGCATATATTTTTTAGAGGATTTTTTTTTTTACTTATGTATGTATATATATATATATATATATATATATATATATCTTCTATATATATAAAAATAAATCGGGTTTTCCTTCCTGACGAAATAACTCTAGAACGCACGAACCGATTTCGACAATTTTGCATTCGTTGGAAAGGTCTCGGGCTCCGCAAGGTTTATAGCTAAGAAAATTAGTTGTGCATGGCATCGTGCCTTAATGCAAATTGCTGGAACTTCACGCACCGTAATTAAAAATTCGAGTAATGACATTAGTGAGAATTATCAGAATTATGCTTAGTTAAGTCAACGAGCATAATTCTTGTCGCAAAGAATAATGATGTACAGGCACTGAATTTTACCATTCAATCAAAAATTGCTGGCGATTTGGTGACATACCAATGATTCCGACTGGTCTTCCGTTTGACATCAAACGATTGCAGTTTCCAGTTCGCCTTGCGTTCGCAATAACAAGTCGCAAGGCCAATCGCTTAGTGTTTGCGGGTTAAATTTCAAATAGATTATTTAGAAAATCATTGTTTTTCACATGGGCAGTTATACGTTGCCTGTTCACAAGTTGGAAAATCATCCGCTTTGTTTGTGTTAACGTCAGACCAAAAAACAAAAAATGTGGTTTACCAAAGAGCACTTCAATGAAACGAATAATTTGCGGATTCACTTTTATTTACTTAGAGAAGTTCAACTAAAAAACACTTCATTTTTGTAATCGAAATAAATTCATTACTGTTGTGCAATAAAATCAAATTTTTCCTTTTCAAATCTAAAACAAACAAAAAACTTCTTCATCTTTCTCACGAAACCATCTGGTGGCGAAACGGACTTCGTCGGGTTTGCTAGTATATATATATATATATGTATGTATGTATTAGGGTGGTCCTTAATATGGATATTTTCAAATTTCATTGCTTCTAGGGACTCAACTGCTTTCAAATTCATAAAAGAAAAATTCTGTAAGATTTAGCTGTAATCAAGATAGTCCGCACTTCTGGCAATGAACATTTGCAAATTTTATCTAAATTTCTAAATCTCAATTTTGATTGTATAAATTATTACACAAGTCCATGCAACTTGCCTTAAGGCAAAATGCCACCTTCAACTAGTTTATCTATAACAATCATCTCCAATTCCAGGTTTACTGCAATGGCAAAGAATATAGTTTTGAAGAAATAAATGCAGCAAAATATTTCAAAAAGCTTCAAGCTAAAAAGTTGCAAGAACAACAAAGGCAACAGCAACAACTTCAACAGCAGCAACAAGTTCAACACAATGCTCAACTGCAGCACCAGCAAGTTCAACAGCAGCAACAAGTTCAACCGAATGCTCAACTGCAGCACCAGCAGGTTCAGCAGCAGCAACAAGTTCAACCAAATGCTCAACTGCACCCCCAGCAGGTTCATCCAATCCAAAATGCCCAACAGCAGGTTCACAATATTCAGCACCAGCAGCAAGTGCAACAGAATGCTCAACAACAGCACCAGCAGGTTCAAAATATCCAGCAACACCATCAGCCGCAGGTTCAGAATGCTCAGCAGCAATATCAACAACAATATCAGCAACAGCAGCCTCCTCAAGCATATCAAAACCAGCAAGTGGAGCAGAGCACCAGTAATAATTATGAGAACAATGGATCGTATTCATATACTGGTGAGTGGATAGATTAGTTTAATAAAATTAAGGAGAATCTGTTTACTCGTCTGGGATTTTGATGAAACTTCTCATGGTTATATAGTTGAAAGTACATCCTAAAATATTATAGGCCTATGCAGAGCCTATGATGAATTATATAATATTGAACTACTTATTTCCCAAAAAAAGTTATCTCTTTCATTTAACTAATCAATTAATGTCTTTTAAACAAACTCATAATTATAATTGTATTAACTTCTCGAAGGAGAAGTTGAAGTTTTCATCAAAAAATCCGATTCGCTAATTTTATGTTTTCTCGACGTTTCAAGCCATTCTGAATCGAATGGGACCAAATTTGGAAAAAGTATGTGAGTGTATGTGTGTGTGTGAATGTAATTTGAACAGATTTTTTGACGTAAATCGACGTTTTCTCAAAAATGGCTGCACCGATTTCAAAAATTTAAAAGCCTAAAAAATTAAAAGCCTAAAAATTTTTAAATTTAATATGTATCTCGATGAAGACCAGACGTTTCTTTGTAAATTGCAGAAAAGTGAAAAAAAATTGTCCGCGTTTTAGCCCGCAATTCTGAATCGATTTTAAAAATTCAAAAACTGTTCGAAAGATATTGGTTGGGAATCGTGCTGATTAGTTTTTGGTAAAAATCGGCCGGGCCGTTTTCTTGTAATAAAGTGTTAAAAAAAAAAAAAATCTACGATTTTTGATTTTTTTTTGATGGTAGATATCATAGTCTTATAGATCATACTAAAATATTACGGCCCTACGACAAGCCGTTTAATTTTAATAATTCTTCAAATTTTGCAAAAATTATTATAGTTTTTTTGGCATTTGTCAAAATTGTCGATGGAAAGCATCGACGTTTGCTCAAAAACGCCTGAACTGATTTCAGAAATTTAAAAGCCATTTGATCCATTTCAATGAGGACTATCGTTTGTCAGTTTTGTGCGACGATCTGCCAAGCCATTTTTTTGTAATTTGGAAAAAAGTGTTAAACATTTCGTCCACATTTAAGCTTATACTACCGAATCAATTTTAAAAAATGAAAAACTCATCGAAAGATATTAGTTTGGAATGATACTGATTAGTTTTAGGTGAAAATCTACCGAAACGTTTTGTTGTAATTAATTGTTGAAAAAAAAAATTAGCAGATTTTTATGGAACTTTTTTTGGTGATATATATCATGCTCTTATAGAACTTACTGATGTATTACGGTCTTACGACAAGTAGTTTAATTTAAAAAAATCCTCAAAGTTTGAGAAAATGAATAGTTTTTTTTATGTTTGTTAAAATTAAAATTGTACGATTTAATTGGTATAACGATAAAGTCTTACGGAAACTGGTTTAATTATAAAAATTATTTAATTTTGAAAATTTGCTTTCAGAAAAGACTCAGAGTTAACGAAATCGTTCGTTTTTAATGATGTGTAATAAATCCACTCAGAATACTTTTAATCAATCATAATTTAATTTATTTTTCATTGATTAAGTCGATTTTTTGCACATATAGGGAAGTTCATGTAACTTGCCTCAAGGCAAAATACCAATACCAACTAGTTAAATATTTTTTCATTTTATTCACTTCAAATTACAGAACAGAAGATACACAGTGTGTTTATCGTAAGCTCGCGTCTCATTATTCCAAATATTAATGAATTTTTATAATGACATCATTTTTCATAGGCCTCTAATATTTAAAGATGTTTGTTTTGACTATCAACTGTGCCATCAAATTCCCAGAGAAGTAAACCCATAATAGTTCAATAATATTTTTAGTTTATGACATAAATTAATATTGCTATTAATATTAATTAAATTCTAGTCAATGATAATCGAGTTCAGTACGAACCGTTCATGATTTATCAGGACCAAATCGAGGAAAACCAATTGAGTGAGTCGAATTGATTTCGAACTGTTGCTTTGTTGTGTTTTTTGTAGTTGATTTTTTTTTTTTATTCATTCTAGTTATTAAAACTTCTCTTAAGCATTTTTACTGTTTTGCTTGTATTTTATTGCATTATAGTTTTTTGATGTAATACATATTTTAATCTGTTACAGAATGATTTTTATGTGTTATGCATGATTATCAGACTTTGGAACATAATTTCAGTTTTTTAGAGCTGTTTACTTCCTTGCACTATCTGAACATTTCAATATTTTTTAAAATGAAAGAATTAAATGTAACAGAAAAACTGGATCTTAGCATCAGTTGCACTTTTTTATAACCAGGTTTCTTACATCATCTATTAAAAAATATGATAGAATATAATTATATTCTAAGATTCATTTGTATCAAATAAAAATAGGTTTCCCATTTGTTTCAAACTTATGTTTTCTAATTTTACGAATTTTTATTTTAAGAATGAACTAATTTTTTTTATTTCGAAATGAATTCAATTATTACTTATTTAGTTTTATCTATTTATTTTTTGTATTTTTTCAGTTATTATATTTTTTTCACTAATTCTTTTTTTATTTTTAGTTTTTACATTTGCTTTCTTTTTTATCAAGTTGTATATTTTTTAGTCTTTGACTTAATGTTTACTTTACATTACTAAAATAATGAGGAATTTAACAATTTTTCATTAAATTATTCATTTAGTTGTTAAATATTGAATTTACTTAGTATTGTAATTTTATATAATTTATTTATATAAATTTCTTACTTTAGTTCTAAGTTTTTCAAGCTTACAATTTTTGAAACTTGATTTTTTTGGATTTCTATATCTTTCTAATTTCTCAACTTTCATTGCTTGTAATTTTCCATTTATGTTACATCACAAAATAGTATATATAAAAATTAGAAATATTGCCATTATATAAAAATTATTAAATGAAATATCTATAAACGACATGTTTACTACCTGAGTTTCGAGTGCTGCTTTCGACAAAATATCTTCCAAAACATCTTATTTTCTTCTTACACTATTGAACTGCTTCTAAACAATTTATTACAAAATGCATTTTAGTTTTGAAGTCTTTATTTCAGTGCGACATTGAGAAAGTTTAGGAAACCATTAACATGTTCTGAAATGGTGTTTTTTTAAATATTAATTTGAATTATTTCCAACAGTCAGTACACCAGTTCGACAGTATGGGGGCCAACAACAAGCAGCACCTAGTATTACTGTCCAGCAATATTTGGCCCCATCACATCAGTACACACACCATGTGCAGGGAAACTTGTATGGAAATCACCAGTATAATAGGGGTCCAAGTGAACATGTGTCACCGAGTAGTCACAGTGCTACAACTTCTGCCCATCCCGTGACTCCCACTACCCATCAAATGGCACCTTCTGCACATCCAATGACGCCTACTTCTCATCCAATGACGCCTACTTCTCATCCAATGACACCCTCTGCTCATCCAATGACGCCTACTTCTCATCCAATGACACCCTCTGCCCATCCCATGACGCCCACTGGCCATCCAATGACATCCTCTGCCCATCCCATGACGCCCACTGGCCATCCAATGACACCTTCTGCCCATCCCATGACTCCGACTACCCATCCTATAAGTCCCTCCGCTCACCCCATGGCTTCTGGTAACCATTCCATGACTTCTAACACTATAAGGAGTCCCCAAGTGCAGTACGTGGTCCAAACACAACCCACAACACCCACAAGCTTCAACCAACACTACAACACGCCTCGAACCAATCAATATCCAGTAACATCAACTGGCATGGATTACCAGAATCAGCATCAAATGACACCAAGGGCACTTGTTAATCAATTTGGTAACCAGAACGATCATGTGTATCATGGGAATCAGTTTGAGTACAATAATAGTCAACAACAGTACACAAATCATGAACAAATGTACACCAGGCAGTATAATGGGCATGCCCAAGGGAATGAGGTGCACATGTACTCGCAGTATGGAGGAGAAAATGTTTATGCACAGCAACAGCAGCAGCAGCACCATCACCACCAACAGCAACAGCAGCAACAACATCATCAGCAACAGCAGCAGCAACAACACCATCAACAGCAGCAGCAGCAGTATGTAAATCATGTGATCAATGATCATATGTCGTATGTGAGGCAGATGCCAGAGGGCAGTCGGCTGCAGGCTGAACAACCAAGTAAATATAATTGATATTTATATATATATATATATATATTATATATATATATACACTATTTATTTGCTTATTTAATAATTTTTATTTAGGCAATACTCAACAATGGTCCAACCAACATTATGCTCAACATCAAGCTGCTCAACAAATTTACCAACAGCATCAACAAGGGCAACCGGCAGAAACTACAGCTTCAGGAGTATGTATTTTGTTTACTAATAATTAAACTACGTACTTGATTTGTTAAAAAATATCATCAATCTTTGAAATTTTGTATAAACTTTAATTGCATGTTAAATAACTCTATATTCTATCAGACAATATTAAATTTCTATTTCTACACATATTTTATTAAAAAATAAATGCATAAATTTAACTACAGGTGTCTAGTAAAGATAAAAATTATTTTATCTATATATATTATGCATTTTTATATTATATTATATATTTTTTAATTTTAAGGATTTTGAAAACACTGCATCAACACAATTCTTCAATGCAAACATGTTTAGAGCCCAGACCAGCACGCCAATTCGTAACTCAATGCAAACTGGAAATGTGCACCAAGTTGCTAATAGGCAGCAAATTCATAATGATAGTCTTCCAACAGGTAAATATTTATATATCATAATAAATTATCATGTATCATTGATGTTGGCATATGTATTATTTGATGCTGCCAGATAAAAAACATTAATTTTATTATATTTATCTTAAAATTAATGTTTTGGCTATAGTTCTAGTTTTATTTCAATGGCATTAAAATAAATTTAGACTGAAATTTGCAGCTATAGTGTTTAAGAAATTAAATATTGAAAAAATTACTTTCAGTTTTCTTATCCTAATATTGAAAAAAAAAAATAACAATCATCCATGATAAATGCTACAATGTGTAATAGAAACATTAATATTATTACTGTATAAACATATATATCACAACTGAATTAATAGAACAATCTTTAAATTTTAAAATATTATCAAAGCTTGTTGTTTTTTTTAAACAGGATTTAAAAAAAAGCACATAAATATTGTACAGAAATAAAATTGTACAGAATATTTTGACATACTTTTATTGCTTAATAAACTTGGAAACACAATCCAAAAACTAACATTTTGTCTTACATTTTTTTGAAAAGATGTCATTACTTTTATTTATGACTTTGTCATATAGTTGATTGAAACAATCTTCAGCAAAATGTCTTTTGACTAAATTTTCAAGGTGTTAGTTAAAAAATCAAATGATTACAGTCGGGATGAAGTTTATAATGTGTTTTAATATGCTATTGTTTTGACAAAATAGTTTTGAATTATTTTTGTGTTGTCTAAGGCGTATCATTAAATAATGATTGTTTTATGCTATTTATAAAATGCCTTACTTTGAGTAGAAATCACTTATTACATTTCATGTATTTTGTTCATGTATTATTATTTATTATTGATTATTGTTTTAATATTATTTTTATTATTTATTCATTTTTTTATTATATTTCTTTTCTATAAATTCTTTTATTCTATTTTTTCTATTTTTTTTCTTGATTCTGATTTTCAATACCATCACTTTTAACTTGTAGATAATGTTGTAGATTATGATTTTTAGGACCAGCAAAAATAAAAAAAAGTATTTTGTTCAGACAATTGTAAATATTGCAAATTGATATAACTGAAAATATAATAATTATAATATTTTAATTGTTTTTATTTTATTTACAGCTCATCAAGTACATATGCAAACTGTTGCCATGAATACCCCAAGATCAAATGCTCAAAATGTTTCTGATGCTGCTATCGTTGCACATAAAAAGGTAAAAGACATTTCAAGGCAACTTTTATGTTGCTTAACATAATGTGCAGTAATATTAAACTCTGGTATAACTTCCTACTTGAGAAAATAATCCAAACCTCATGTATAATCATTTTTAATGCATATTTAATAACAATGCAAATAAGCTTTGTTA
Source organism: Ctenocephalides felis (assembly GCF_003426905.1). Lineage (NCBI taxonomy): Eukaryota > Metazoa > Arthropoda > Insecta > Siphonaptera > Pulicidae > Ctenocephalides > Ctenocephalides felis. The sequence goes on from NW_020536999.1 coordinate 90,152,572, forward strand.
TTTTTAATTGTATTTAATAGTATTTTTAAATATGTATATATATATATATATATATATATATATATATTTATAAATTTTCTTTAGGTTCCTGAAAGAAATTCTCCAGCGACCTTAAACCGTTCGAACAAACTTCAATCACCTATGCCGAACTATGCATTATCGAGTAATCAGAGTATTGAAAAACTTTTAATGTCTCCAGAAGCAGAAGACTCACCAGGTCAGTTACTCAATGAAAAAAAAAACAATTATAAGCAATATTAAGCATTTATTGGCAGTTTTTTTATTAATACTTACCCTTTTTTGACAAATTTAAACAGTTTATAATTTTTTTAAGCATTTTTTTCCCCCTCTTTTTATTGAAATTAAGTAAAGTTCTTGTTTTTAAAATAATGCTCTACTTTTACTTTTATCAATTTCTAAATTTGTAAATCAATTTACCAGTTCTAAACCATTTTTTTTTTAAGCAACATCAAGCAATTATTACTTTCTTTAACAAAGGTATTTTTATTTTTATTAAGCATTATTAAGCAATTTTTTCTTGTTTCAGCAATTTTAAGTAGGTTTTTTTTAGAGATATTTACTTTTTTGACAAAATTAATCATTTTTCGCATTTTGGCAAAATTATATATATATAATGTAATTATATATATATATATATATATATAATAAACATTATAATGTTTACTTCTTTACCAATAAGGAGCAATTATTATTTCTGTAGCAATATTTAGCGGTTTTTCCTCTTTTTAGCAGTATTTAGCTATATTTTTTAACAGTATAAAGCAATGTTGGCTTCGGTTAGCAGTTGTAAGTTTTTTTAAGCAACATCAAACGATTTTTACTTTTTTTTTTAACAAAATTAAGCTATTTTTTTTTTCTTTAATTTTTTTTGCTTCAGCATTTTTAAGTAAGTTGTTTTTTTAGAGAGATATTTACTTTATTTTCTATTTACATTTTATTTTATGTAGTATAATTCTACTGTATTTTATTTTGAATCTTTTCAATTCTATTTTTGAATTTATATTGAAAATCTATATAAATCTTTATCAGGCAATTATAATTGGCTTTTAAGAACATTATATTCATATTCTACATTTTACATTTTACTGCACTCAAAGTTATACCATTTATTTTATTACAATATACATCAAATAATTTTAAGCTAGATTTAATTAAACTTAACATTTTTATTTATTTAACTAAACTTAACATTTTTATAAAGTATTAGAAGACATTTGCATAATGTTATTTTTTTCACTCCAATATATTAGTAAAAAGGGCTTTTTGGGTTCAGTCCGTGAATTTTATAGACTGAATAGTTCAAATTTAATTGTGAAAATACAAACCGTAACATCTGACTAACTAACTAGCTGTAAGTGGAATTCTGTCTTAAGGCAATTAGAGCATCGTGCCTTGAGGCAAATTGCTGGAACTTCCCGTACCGCAATTCAAAATTCGAGTAATTAAAAATAATCAATAATAATCAATAAAAGTTGATCAATGATTTGAATCTTTTAATAGAATTTCGAACCATATTGAACCATATTCGAACATATATATTATAATTAATTAATAATATATTATATATATATATATATTATATATTAATTATTAATATATAATAATTAAATAATACAATAATCAAATAATTCAAAAAAATATTTTAACATTAGCATTTCCCAATAAATTAATTTCAACAAATGAGACTGATTATATTTTAATTAAAATGTGACTATGAATACTTTATTATTTTTTATTTGTCAAATTTTACTTAAAATTTAAAATGTTCACTTAAAATGATATAATTTTCATGAAGTACAAAGAAAATGGAAAATGAATAGAATTATATATACTGCGTCTAATATTTATAAGAATTACATAAACTGAATTGAAAAGTTGAAATTATTTGTTTAAAGTATATTAGAACTATAGTCAGAATTAAAAATAAAATCTGAATTATTTTCGATATACAAAAAATTAAAAAAAAAGTTGAAACAAAAAATTTTTTTTTCCAAAATCAATTATTTTGTTGAGACAAGCAGAAAGTTCTTTGAATCAATTAAATCGGACGCTTAGTTCTCTTAAAAACTGCCATTTTTTGTACATTTAGCTCCGGATCTTCGAAATGGCTGGACCTGCCTTTGCGAAAAACTAATAACCACTTCTTCCAATCATTACTAATTGAATGTTTTTTAGATCATTCAAATCAGATGCTCCGTTCTCTCAAAAACTCAATTTCTATTTTCTGCACTCTTTGCTCTTTATCTCCGTAACTGCTGGACCTGCCTTTGCCAAAAACTAATCAGCACATCTCCTTATTAATAGGAATCGAATGTTTTTTGAACCATTCAAATCGGTTGACCCGTACGCCCGAAAACGTGGGCGAAAAATTGTATCCATACATACATACACACACACACACACACACACATCCATTTTTTCTTAAGTATGCCAAAATGTTCAGAAACCTTCAAAACGTCGAGAAATGTTAAAATTTTCAATTCCGATTTTCGGCCCATTACAATAACTTACCCTACGGGAAGTTAATAAAAATCCTTTATTTCCATTTAACAAATTTATTAATAAAATTTATAATCTGTGAATTAGCTTTGTTTTTTATCAAAATTATTAATTTAAATTATTGATTGTTTTCAGGTATTGTACACAGAATACAGATGAATGCTGCCAATGTTGAAATGGAGGCCACACAACCAGTTAAAAAGACACCTAATCTTTCATTGATTGAAGAAAATACTGAACAAATGTAAGATATATAATAAAAATATTTAAATATACGATAAGTATGTAAACTATGGTCTTTTTCATACTTTTAGGTCAAGCTATGTTTCAACACTTGATTGCAAAAAATCTTCAAACCTCGACTCTCTCAAACACCAACAAACCCCTTCAATTGATTCCACCAATATCGAGCTGCTGCACAATGACTCCTCCAAAGTCCTAGTTATGTCAAAACCGAAAAATTCTACCACCCCGAAATCGAAGGATCTCTCACAGCAGCCCTACATCATCAAGACTGCCTTAAACAAGTTCAAAGGTGAAGACGAACTGAGAAACTGGCTGATGAATTCATCAAAGCAGAATAATAGGAGTTTTGAAGCTTCACCCAATAAGAAGTTTATGAATAGCAGCAGGAACGACGAGGTGAAGCAAAAGAGTTTCGGGTTTTTGAGTGGACATGTGGAAGATGATGACATGAACGAGAAAAAGAAGTCGTTTAGTGTACCAAGGACACAGGTAATAGAATTTTGTGATTTGATATATGCTTTTTAGTATTTTATTTTTTACATGTCTTAGAGCTTGATATAAGATTTTAAACAAAAAATATCGAAAACTACAAACAATTCTAAAAAAAGTGTATGCTTATCATGTTGTCCTAACCTACCATGATGCTTTTTTATATATTTTTGGAGCTTTACCTTTACCTTTACCAAATATAGGTAAAGGTAAGGCCCCAAATATAGGTAGAGACTAGCTGTAAGTGGAATTTTGTCTTAAGGCAATTAAGGCATCGTGTCTTAAGGCAAATTGCTGGAACTTCCCATACCAAAAATTATTATTTTTTTAAAAACGATTAACATTTTTGAAAAAAAATTACTTTGAACAAATAAGATTTTTGAGAAACTGTAAATTGGACGAAAAATTACTTTTTTTTGAAAAAAAAAATTAAGAAAAAAAAAATTTAAATTTTTTTTTTGAAAAAAAAAATGTTATCTTTATTTTGACATATTTTGAAAGATCTGAACTTTTTTTTAAAGCAATCGTACTGCTTTAACTGCATAGAGACAAAAAATAAAGCGCGTAAGCGCCGCGTCGCTGTCTAACGGATAAACATTGGTACGGAACCCATAGGAATATAAACAAAATTCATACTTATTGTTAAAATCACTATAAAATATCTAATAATTTGATGTGCATATGTCTAATGATCATTTTTGACCATCAAATGGCATTTTTTTTTTTACTTTTTTCGTTAGATCTCCGAAACCGCTAGACCTGCCCTTATGAAAAATTGATCAATTCTTCATCTTGTCAATTCAAGTAAAATGTTTTTTGAATTATTAAAATCGAACGCTCCGTTCTCCTAAAAACTGAGGTACCGTTTTTGGCACTTTTTGCCCCATATCTTCGGAACGGCTAGACCTGCCTTCGCCAAAAACTAATCAGCACGTCTCCTTATCAATACGAATCGAATGTTTTTTCTGAATTATTCTAATCGCTTCATCCGTGTTCCCGAAATCGTCGACGAAAATTTGTATCCGCACACACATACATACACGCACACACACACACATACATACATACATCCATTTTTTCTAAGGTAAGCCAAAATATTCAGAAACCTCTGAAACGTAAAGATATATAAAAATTTTCATTTTCGATTTTTTTGCGATTACTATAACTTACCCTACGGGAAGTTAAAAAGGTAAATGTACAGTACCAAATATAGGTCGAGTATGTTATGAAAAAGCATCATGTTAGGTTGGGACAACATGATAAGCGCACACTTTTTTTAGTTATACTTTTAGTACACCCACTGAGAAATATATCTATTTATTAAATGTACATACAGAATGGTGACTTAAGGACAATTTTTACCTTAGAAAATTAGTTATTGCAAATTAATAAAAATAAAATAAATATTAAAAATTTTACTTTATTAATTGATTATAGTTTACTCTATTTTATAATGTACCAAATTTTCTTTCATGTTCAGAAAGCTGATGACTCTATGGCTTCAATAATGAATTCACCAGAAGACTCAAGAGCTGACGAGAACTCCCTAATGGGTACTCCTGTTAAATGTGACTCTTTACCAAGTACTCCACAAGGTATCAGGATGCATGAAGCAGTGAGGAAATGCCCTTTATCATTCTCTAACACAATGTAAGTCTCTTGCAAAAATTGATGTTCTTTTGTGGAATTTTTGAAATATTCATGATTTCATAAAAAACATAGTTGATGCATAGATTTTGATAAGACTTTTAATGTTGGTTCTAGAAATTTTTAAGGACGCAACGTTTGTAATTTGGATATGTTATATATGCCTGCAGTCACCGCAAATACTAAAATCGATAATATTTTGCGGAATTTTCAAAATATTAATGATTTCATAAAACTGCTGTGTAGATTTTAATAAGACCATTAGTTCTAGTTCTAGAAATATTAAAGGACACATTGTTCGTTATACAATTTTGTTGTATTGTTGTACTTATCACTACAAATACTAAAATTGATGAGTTTTTGAACAAAAGTTTAAGAAATTGATTATATGGATTACCGAAAGTTTTAATTTTTTTTATTTAACTTAACAATAGCTTTAAATTTTGTACAATGACTTATCAATTTTAGTATTTGTAGTCTGCGTACACATATTTGTATATAACATCTAACATTGTTCTTAAAATTGTCACTATCTTTGTATATGAGTGCAAGTATTAAGACTATCTGCTGCTGCTAGATGGTTTTTGTAGACTATCTGATGTAATATGTAGTTTTTGGACACTATCTGATGCAATTGGTATTTTTGGGAATTATCTACTGCTACAATAGGTAGTTTGTGGGGACTACCTGCTGCTGCTAGATGGTTTTTGTAGGCTACTAATGCAATAGGTAATTTTTGGAAACTATTTGCTGCTGCTAGATGGTTTTTGTAGGCTACTAATGCAATAGGTAGTTTTTGGAGACTATCTGCTGCTTCTAGTAGATGGTTTTTGTTGACTATCTGATGTAATATGTAGTTTTTGGAGACTATCTGATGCAATTGGTATTTTTGCGAATTATCTACTGCTGCAATAGGTAGCTTTTGGAAACTATCTGCTGCTGCTGCTAGATGGTTTTTGTAGGCTACTAATGCAATAGGTAATTTTTGGAAACTATCTGCTGCTGCTAGATGGTTTTTGTAGGCTACTAATGCAATAGGTAGTTCTTGGAGACTCTCTGCTGCTGCTGCTAGATGGTTTTGGTTGACTATCTGATGTAATATGTAGTTCTTGGAGGCTATCTGATGTAATTGGTATTTTTGGGAATTATCTACAGCCGCAATAGGTAGTTTATGAAGACTATCTGCTGCTGCTAGGTGGTTTTTGTAGGCTACTAATGCAATAGGTAGTTTTTGGAGACTCTCTGCTGTTGCTGCTAGATGGTTTTGGTTGACTATCTGATGTAATATGTAGTTCTTGGAGGCTATCTGATGTAATTGGTTTTTTTGGAAATTATCTACAGCCGCAATAGGTAGTTTATGAAGACTATCTGCTGCTGCTACATGGTTTTTGTAGGCTACTAATGCAATAGGTAGTTTTTGGAGTCTATCTGCTGCTGCTGCTAGATCGTTTTATTGACTATCTGATATAATATGTAGTTCTTGGATACTATCTGATGCAATTGGTATTTTTGGGATTTATCTACTTCTGCAATAGGTAGTTTGTGGAGACTATCTGCTGCTGCTAGATGGTTTTTGTAGACTATCTGATGCAATAGGTAGTTTTTGGAGACCATCTGCTGCTGCTAGTAGATGGTTTTTGTTGACTATCTGATGTAATATGTAGTTCTTGGAGACTAGCCAATGCAGTAGATATTTTTGAGAATTATTTACAGCTGCGATAGGTAGTGTGTGCACGCTATCTGCTGCTGCTAGATGGTTTTTGAAGGCTACTAAAGCAATAGGTAGTTTTTGGAGACTATTGGCAGCTGCTGCTGCTAAATGGTTTCGGTTGACTATCTGATGTAATATGTAGTTCTTGGAGACTATTTAATGCAATTAGTATTTTTGAGAATTATCTACTGCTGCAATAGGTAGGAGACTATCTGCAGCTGCTAAATGGTTTTTGTAGGGTACTGATGGAAAAGGTAGTTTTTGGAGTCTATCTGCTGCTGCTGCTAGATAGTTTTGTTGACTATCTGATGTAATGTGTAGTTCTTGGAGACTATCTAATGCAATTGGTATTTTTGGAAATTATCTTCTGCTGCAACAGGTAGTTTGTGGAGACTATCTGATGCTGACAGATGGTTTTTTGTAGGGTACTGATGCAATAAGTAGTTTTTGGAGCCTATCTGCTGCTGCTAGTAGATGGTTTTTGTTGACTATCTGATGTAATATGTAGTTCTTGGAGACTATCTGATGCAATTGGTATTTTTGGAAATTATCTTCTGCTCCAATAGGTAGTTTGTGGAGACTATCTGCTGCTGATAGATGGTTTTTGTAGGCTACTAAAGCAAAAGGTAGTCTTTGGAGACTATTGGCAGCTGCTGCTGCTAGATGGTTTTGGTTGACTATCTGATGTAATATGTAGTTCTTGGAGACTACCTGATGCAATTGGCATTTTTGGGAATTATCTACTACTGCAATAGGTAGTTTGTGGGGACTATCTGCTGCTGCTCCAAGATGGTTTTTGTAGGGTACTGATGCGCAATAGGCAGTTTTTGGAGTCTATCTGCTGCTGCTGCTAGATGGTTTTTGTTGACTATCTGATGTAATATGTAATTCTTGGAGACTATCTGATGCAGTTGGTGTTTTTGGGAATTATCTACTGCTGCAATAGGTAGTTTGTAGGGACTATCTGCTGCTGATAGATCGTTTTTGTAGGCTACTAATGCAATAGGCAGTTTTTGGAGACTATCTGCTGCTGCTGCTGCTAGATGGTTTTGGTTGACTATCTGATGTAATATGTAGTTCTTGGAGACTCTCTGCTGCTGCTAGATGGTTTTCGTAGACTATGTGATGCAATAGATACTTTTCAGAATTACAGTTGTTTGTGGAGACTATCTGCTGCTGCTAGATGGTTTTTGTCGGGCTTACTAATGCAATACTTAATTTTTGGATACTATCTTCTTCAATAAGTAGTTTTTGGGAATTATATGCTACTGCACTAGGTAATTTTTGGAGACTTTTGATGCTATTGGTATTTTTTGGAATTATCTGCTGCTGCTGCTGCTAGTGGTTTTTGTAGACTATCTGATGCAATAGGTAGTTTTTGGAGACTTTGTGACATTGTGACTATCTACTACTGTATTAGGTAGTTTTCAAACACCTTCTGATGCAAAATATAGTTTTTGGGGACCACCAGCTGCAATAGGTAGTCCTTGGACCATCTGCTACAATAGATGGACTAACTTTTCACCTTGTTTATTAAATTAACACTCCGTTAATTATGTTCTTTTCCCTGAGTGTTGAAAATGTATCATAACCTGGTCGGATGTCGCATCAGAAGTTTTACTTCTATAAATACATAGATAAATCTATGTTCACTACAATTTGTAGTCCAAGTATTTGTTTGTTGGACATTTGTTATTTGTTGACATATTTGTCCAACATCTAGCATTGTTCTTAAAATTATGACACCATCTTTGCATTTAAGTTTGTTTTAAGATTTTTCTAAAAACAATGTAATAATTTAAATATCATATATCTAAATATATTTACCTTATATTTTTTTCCAGGACTGGTCCTAATATCTCAAAATCAATGAAGAACACCCTCCACATATCAGCTCGACAAGATGAGCACAGCAACAAATGGTCTTCAGCAGAAGAAGAGTGCTCTGCAGACACTTTTGAAATCATGGAACATAAACGAGAGAACGATAAGAGTTATGCTTCTGCAATCGTGGATAAACATTTGAGCAGAGACATCATTGATCCTTTCAACTCGGAATTGTTGGAGGCGTTTTTAAACAGGATGGGATTCCCAGAGAGAGATGATGATAAATATATATCTGTCAACAATGTGGGACAACCTAAGAGCTCTACTAGTTATTGGGTGGGGCCTAAGGGCTACTCAATTGATAAGGAGTTGGGGAAAGGAGCCTTTGGATCCATTTATAGGTAAATTATAAATGGTCATATATATTGATATTTATGCTAACTTATATTGATTTTTTTTTGTGTTTAGGGCATTTGATCAACAAACAAATGAGACTGTGGTATTGAAATATCAAAAGCCTGCAAGGATCTGGGAGTATTATATCTGTAGAGAGATTAGGAAAAGAATTATTAATACTGATATGGTAAGTTTGAAATATTATCAACAAGAAGGTTATCTGAATTTTTATCATTGTCTATTTCTTTTCTTCCAGTTGCCAGGATACATGCACGTATCTCTTGCCTTGGTCAGTCGATCAGCAAGCATTCTGGTGTCAGAGCTAGGAAAACATGGTAGCCTTCTAAACTGTTCCAATAAAGTCAGGCTGAAGACTTGCAAACCTCTCAATGAATTGGTTGTGATGTTCTTTGCTTCTCAGCTGCTATCACTGGTGCACTATTTACATAAAGCTGATATTATACATGGAGACATCAAGCCAGATAATATTTTAGTTATGGATGTACCTACTCAAACAACACACATTCCATGTCTACAGTTTATTGATTTTGGCTGTGCTATTGATATGAGCCTTTTTCCTAAAGGCACGGAATTCAAAACGGTAAGAGTAAATAGTTTATAATGGAAATAGATACTGATATCTAAAAAACTTATATGCAACAGTTTATAAACTATATGCAATATAGTTTTTGGAGACTATCTGCATTATAGTTTTTGGAGAATATATGCTGCTGCTAGATGGTTTTATAGGTAACTGATGCAATAGGTGATTTTTGGGGATTATCTTTTGTTGCAATAGGTAGTTTGTGGAGACTATTTGCTGCTGCTAGATGGTTTTTGTAGACTATCTGATGCAATAGGTAGTTTTTGGAGACTATCTGCTGCTCTGCTAGTTGGTTTTTGTAGACAATCTGATGCAATAAATGATTTTAGCAGACTATCAACGGCTGCTAGATCATTTTTGTAGACTATCTGATGCAATATGTAGTTTTTGGAGACTATCTGATGCAATTGGTAATTTTGTGGATTCTCTGCTGCTGCAACAGGTAGTTTTTGGAGACTATCTGCTGCTGCTAGATAGTAGTTTTTGTAGACTACTGATGCAATGGGTAGTTTTTGGAGACTATCTGCTTCTCTGCTAGTTGGTTTTTGGAGACTGTCTGCTGCTTGCTAGTTAGTTTTTGTAGACTATCTGATGCAATTAATGGATTTAGCAGACTATCAGCCGCTGCTAGATTATTTTTGTAGACTATCTGATGCAATTGGTAATTTTGTGAATTCTCTGTTGCTGCAACAGGTAGTTTTTGGAGACTATCTGCTGCTGCTACATGGTTTTTGTAGGCTACTGATGCAATAGGTAGTTGTCGTAAACTGTCTGCTGTTGCTGCTAGATTGTTTTTGTAGACTATCTGATGCAATATATGGTTTTACTAGACTATCAGCCACTGCTGGATTGTTTTTGTACACTATCTGATGCAATAGGTAGTTTTCAAAGACTATCTGCTGCTTCTTCTAGATGGTTTTGTAGACTATCTGATGCAATAGGTAGTTATTGGAGGCTATCTGATGCAATTGGTATTTTGGGAATTACCTACTGCTGCAGTAGGTAGCTTGTGGAGACTCTCTGCTGCTGCTAGATGGTTTTTGTAGACTACTGATGCAATAGGTAGTTTTTGGATACTATCTGCTGCTGCTGATAGATGGTTTTTGCAGACTATCTGATGCAATATGTAGTTCTTGGAGACCAATCTGATGCAATTGGTATTTTTGGTAATTATCCACTGCTGTGATAGGTAGTTTGTAGAGATTATCTGCTGCTGCTTGGTGGTTTTTGTAGGCTACTGATGCAATAGGTAGTTTTTGGATACTATCTGATGCAATTGGTGTTTTTGAGAATTATCTACTGCTGCAATAGGTAGTTTGTGCAGATAATCTGTTGCTGCTAGATGGTTTTGTAGGCTACTGATGTAATAGGTAGTTTTTAGAGGCTATTTGCTGCTGCTGCTAGGTGGTTTTTGTTGACTATCTGTTGTAATATGTAGTTCTTGGAGGTTAAATGATGCATTTGGTATTTTTGAGAATTATCTACTGCTGCAACAGATAGTTTGTGGAGACCATTTGCTGCTGCAGCTAGGTTTTTGTAGGCTATATGATGCAATAGTTAGTTTTTGAAGACTATCTGCTTCTAAACAAGTAGAATTTGAGTAGTTTTTGGAGACTATCTGCTGCTGCAATGTGTAGTTTTTGGAGACTATCTGCTGCTGCAATGTGTAGTTTTTGGAGACTATCTGCTGCTGCAATGTGTAGTTTTTGGAGACTATCTGCTGCTGCAATATGTAGTTTTTGCAGACTATTTGCTGCTGCAATATGTAGTTTTTGGAGACTATCTGCTGCTGAAATATGTACTTTTTGGAGACTATATGTTGCTGCTGCAATGTGTATCTTTTGGAGATTATCTGCTGCTGCAATGTGTAGTTTTTGGGGATTATTTGCTGCTGCAATATGTAGTTTTTGGAGACAATCTGCTGCTACAATGAGTTGTTTCTGGAAACTATCTGCTACTGTAATAAGTAGTTTTTGAAGACTATCTGATGCAAAATATAGTTTGTAGAGACCACCTGCTGCAATAGGTAGTCCTTGCACCATCTGCTACAATAGGTGGACTAACTTTTCACTTTGTTCATTAAGTTTACACTTAGTTATTATTTATGTCCTTTCCCCTGGTTGGAAGTTGCATCAGAAATTTCTCTTCAATAAAAACACAAAATAAATCTGTCTATTACAATTTTAACTATTCTTTTTCTTTTCAGGTTATTACCACCGATGGTTTTACATGTAGCGAAATGAAAACGGGAAGACCCTGGACGTACCAGACAGATTTATTCTGTCTGGCTGGTACAGTACACGTTTGCCTATTCGGAAAATATATGAAATTAAGAAACGACTCTGCAAAATGTGGCGATAGGTTTATCGACACTACATTGCCGAGGTAAGATGATAATGAACTAGGTGTAAAAGGCATTTTACTTTAGGAAAAATAATGTAAACATTTATGCTAATTATTGTGTTTATATATTTGAAATTGGTGCTAATATTACTCTTATCTCCCTAGGTATTTCCAGAAACATATTTGGACAGATTTCTTCCGAACCCTGCTCAACATTAAAGACTGTTCGAGTCAACCTGATCTGCTGAAACTGAAGGCCCCTTTTGATGAACATTTATCGAACTGTCAGAAAGACTTCAACACGAACATGAGACAAGTGGCAAATGTTATGAACGATAGATAGAAAATTCAATTATGGAAGTAATGAATTAATATATAAATATAAATAATCGATTATTTAATTGTTGTCGATGTGACCAAAGAGTTCAGGGTTTTTTTGTTTGTTGAGAAGGAAGTTATAGTGTTAAAGTTATAGTTAAAACCAAATATGGATATTTTACTTGCAACTGATTTTAGTACTTTGTTGGTAAGTTTTTTGGATAATTTATTTTTTACTATCCAATGATTTAGGTTTTGTAATTCCTTAATTAGTTAGCACTATGTAAATATCTCGTACCTAAATATTTAAATTTAAATATTTGTATTTCTGTAGATGTGTATTTAATTTTAAATTTAATCGAATGAAATAACTGAGAAAACGATTTTAAAAAAATGATATAATGTTACACTTTGTGATAGCACATAGTATTACTGCCTTAAATACAACATGAATTTTGTACATAAAAATCTGGTCTTTCATTAATCAATAACAAATAAAAAATAGGTTTATAGGATTTTTTATTCAAGTTACAAAGTACAAAAGGAACCACTTTTTTACAACTAAAATTTTATTTAAATTCAATTTTTTTATTGCAGGTTGTGAAAGTTTTACGCATAAAAAAATCTTTTTTCAGGAATATTTTTTTATGACAAGATATGTAAATAACAAAGAAAAAATGTCAATAATCAAAAAATCCTTCTAATAACTGGTAAAACATTTTCAAAAACAGAAGACTTTTATAACCAGGAAATATTTTTATAACATGGCGTTTTATTGACCAGGAAGATCTAATAACCAAAAACTTTGTTGACCAAGGAAGTTTTCAAAAAATCAAAATAGCAATTTAATAATCATAAAAAACCTGTAATTAGGAAATCTTTTTTATAACCAGGAACGAATACTGGATTACTCATCCAGTTCTTTTTCTTTCTTTTGTTTCAACAATAGCATTTTCTAATAATCACGAAGTTCTTTTTATTACCTCAAAAGATCCTTTAATTTCAGGACTGTATTATAAACTGTAACTGTGTTCTATAGTCTGTTATATAAATTTGAAAAGACTTTTTACCGTTAAAGTATTTTCATTGCAAAAGGATTTTATAGCCAGGAAGACATTTTTATCATATAGCATTTTGTTATTGACCAGGAAAAGCTTCTAATAATCAAAAAGGACTTTTGGTAATTAGATTTAATTATAATCAGGAAATATTTTTTATAAACAGGAATCTTTTTATAGCCAATTTTTTTTTTTTTTTAGTAAAGAAAAGGCTTAAAAACCAGGTAATGTAATGTTTTTTATAACCAGGAAAACCTTTTTATAATTAAGATAGCATTTTAATACTTGATGGACAGAAATTTCCTCTTTATATAATAATAATTTTATATTCAGAAAATATTTTAAAAAACCAGGAAATATTCTTAATAAATCTAAAATTACTTTAAATAAACAAGCTTTTTAGTAAACCTGTCTTTAATAACCAAGAAGAGGAACAAGAATAAAATTACTGCAGTAACCTGGATACATAACAAACAACCTGGATATATAAAAAATAACCATGGTTATTTTAGTTTAATAATAAAAATAACCATGGTTATTTTTTATATATCCAGGTTGTTTTTCCTCAGGTTATTCAGACCGTTTTTATGGTTATATTAATTTTTGGTAATTAGATTAGAATTAGAATTCAACTAACTGTTTCTGAAAACAGCAAGTTTTTTTTAAGAATTTAATAAAAAAAACAGGAATTTTTTTGAATATAAAAAAATTGACAGAGCACTTTCTAGATGAGGAAAAAATTTTATATTCAGAGAAGCTTTTTAATTTCTTTTTTTTTAATTTCATAATTTTAAGTCCAATTAAAACTAGTGGTGTGTATGGCGTGCCTTAAGGCAAATTGCTGGAACTTCTCGTATCGTAACGAAATGTTCGAGTAATATTAAATGTTTTCAAATAGATTATTATAAATAAATACTGTAACATTTGTTGAAAATATTTGTTTAAAGTATATTAGAACTTAAATCAGAATTACAATTAAAATCTGTATTATTTTCGATATACAAAAAAAAAAAATCGGAAAAAAATTAAGTACAGAAGCTTTTTAATACTTTTTTTAAATTTTGTAATTATAAGTCCAATTAAAATAATAATTGTCTAAAAACTATCAAACATATATAAAAGAAGAGTATGCTATCAAGGTTTTTTTTAAATTTTTAATACTTTTTTTAAATTTTGTAATTATAAGTCCAATTAAAATAATAATTGTCTAAAAACTATCAAACATATATAAAAGAAGAGTATGCTATCAAGGTTTTTTTTTAAATTTTTAAATAATATAATTATAATTTCAATGTTGGTACGACTGGTTGACAATAAACGTCAAGATTTCTATTCACATACACGACGACTAATCACAATCGACCCGTATAGAAATGATCTCATCAACAGCGAATGACGAACAGTTCGGGCCCTAGACAAACATACGGATTAAGACCTTAGTCGCGCCTAAAAAAGTTTTACTTCAAAAATGTACTTGTCATAATGTACCAGAAAAATTGTGGAAATATTTCTAATTATGTAAAATCCAATCTAGAATCTACAAACTATTCGTAATTAATGATAATTAATACAATTATAGATTTGATTTATTATCTAAATGGCGTTTTTGTCAATTTTTATTGATAAGATTACAAGTTGTATTTGTACACAGGTATGTAACTCTAATTTTTTATATAATATTTATTACACAACAAATGCTATAAACTTTTTATACTATTTCAGATGTTAAAGAGTTATTGATTGATGTATCGAGAAATAAAAAATAATTACAGAAAAAATTTAATATAGTAAGTATAATATAATTATAAGTATGGTGTAACTTCAAAGTATAATACTTAAGTAACTAAATATGAGTAAAGTTAAATAAAAATATTTATACTAATATTATATCAGCAGAATCCTTTTTTCTTTCAAGATTTGCTTGTCGTAGAGTTTTATTTTTGAATATTACATCGGCAAGATGATTTTTCCTTATTACAGGTGGTTCCCCAGTAGAATCCATTTCTGCCAGGTGCTCATTAATCCTCATTTGTATTTATTTCCTCCTTATTTTTATTTATTTCCTTCAAAACCCAATCTGCGATCTTTATCAATCCATTTATAGATCCATTGCTCAATAATTATCGATTTTTAATTATCATTCCGATAATACATGCGCCTGAATATTTTTTATCAGTCCACTAATTGAATGTTATCAGAAATATTTTTATCTTTTTGGTATATAAAGTGAATTCTTTTGCAGATTTGGAGATTCGGTTTGTGTTTTTGTGAAAAAATATCAACATGAATTTGAAATTGGCGGCTATTTTGTTTGTGGGGGCCCTCGTTGCCTCTGCTGCGGGAAAACCAAGGTAAAGGATAATAGAATTATTATTGTTATAATTAGAGTAATTTAACCCTTTCCACTCGCGCATTGCAAGATTTATATGTATTTTAGCGCCGGAGCAGCGCCATCCGAGAAGAAAGGGTTAATAATGAAAATTCATCAAAGATTGGAATAATTAGACCTTAGTACATACTCTATTAATTGGAAATCGGTATGATTTGTTTTTTATGAATTTTCAAAAAAAAAAACTAGTGGGGCGCATGGCATCGTGCCTTAAAGCAAATTGCTGGAACTTTCCGTACCAAAAATTATTATTTTTCTAAAAGATTAACATTTTTGAAAAAAATTTACTCTGAAAAATTAGATTTTTGAGAAACTATAATTTTTTGACAAAAATTTACTTTTTTTAAAAAAAAGACTTTTTGAAGAAAAGAGTATTTTGAAATATTTTGGAAATTCTGGACTTTTTTTCAAAGCAATCATACTGCTTTAACTGCATAGAGACAAAATATCGAAGCGCGTAAGCGCCGCGCCGTCGTCTAACGGGTAAGCATTGGTACCGAACCCATAGAAATATAAACAAAATTTATACTTATTGTTAAAATCTCGATAAAATATCTGATAATTTGATGTGCATATGTCTAATGATCATTTTTGACCGCCAGATGGCTTTTTTTTATTTTTTTTTGCTAGATCTCCGAAACCGCTAGACCTGCCTTCATGAAAATTTGATCAGTTTTTCATCTTGTTAATACAAGTAATTTGAATTATTCAAATCAGACGCTCCGTTCTCTTAAAAACTAAGTTAACTTACAGTTTTTACAGTAATTTACAGTTTTTGTCACTTTTTGCTTCATATCTTCGGAACGGCTACACCTGCTTTTGCCAAAAACCAATCAACACGTCACCCTATCAATACGAATCGAATGTTTTTTGAATTATTCAAATCGCTTCATCCGTGTTCTTAAAATCGTCGACGAAAATTTGTATCCGCACACACATAAACACACACATATATCCATATATCCATATTTTCTAAGGTATGCCAAAATATTCAGAAACCTCTGAAACGTAAAGATACATAAAAAAATTTATTTTCGTTTTTTTGCTAATACTATAACTCACCCTGCGGGAAGTTAAAAACAGTTTTAAATCTGATCCAAACAGCCAAATCCAAATTTTGATTAAGTCGATTATTTATACATTTAGGAATGTTCATGCAACTTGCCTTGAGGCAAAATATCACATACAACTAGTTATAAAAATAAAAAATAAAAAATATTGAAGTAACGCTCACCATGCATACCCAAGCCTAAGTAAAAATGTATGAGAAAGCGTCGTGTTAGGTTCGGCCAACATGGCAAGCACTCGCGATTTTTCTAAATTTATACTCTTTTTAAATATAATATGTATTCATATGTATAAAAAATAAGTATAATATGATACTTTATTGATTGAGCTTCTTGTATCGCCGCTGGTTGCCAATAGAGAGTTTTTGGTCCAACAAGCGTGTTTCTTCGGGTATCTTCGTTTCTCTCCGATATTTTTTGTCTAGGATAAGTTCCTAATAAAATATATTATTATTATATAAATGGCATAACAGCTTCAAAAATCTCATTATTCCTGATTTAACAAGTATTTTCTTATCCTTTAGCACGAGAGCCGAAAGCTGCTCCAAAGACAACTGCAAAGCGCCCGACTGCAGATGTCTCTCCAAGGAGGCTCCAAATGGTCTCAGCAAGGCGGAGACTCCTCAATTCGTGATGTTCACTTTTGATGATGCCGTCAACGTTCAAAACATTGTTTACTACGACCAGATTTTCGCCAAGAGGGTCAATAAGTTGAACGGTTGCCCAGTTGCTGGCACTTTCTTCATCTCCCACGAGTACTGCGACTACGAACTGGTAAGGGATGTAAAATATCCAGGATAAGGGATAATTTTAGGGCAAATAGTTGTTTAATTAGAAACAACTTTCTCATGTCATGAGTCAGTTTAATTATTATTTAATTGCACAAAAATTCCAAATAAATTATCAAATAAACTCAATCCAATTTGATTTCCTGATAAGATAAAAAGAACATGCGGGATTTTTTTATTACTAAGAATGGGTTTTCAAATACAAATTACGCGATTCATTTACAAATCGTATCTCATGTCATAATCTTGTGACAAAAATAAGATTTATCTGTGTTAATTTTGTAATGATATCGTATGATTACTTCAAATGCGCCGAAAATTATTATATAAATAAGTTGATTAATCGAAATCTATAATTAAATTTATTTTTTTTAATATATAATATGTAGTTGTATTATTTATAAACCATGGCAACTAATAATATAATTTTGTATCATTATAATATATAAGCTAATAATATATTATTGGCACTGTAACCAAATTTGGCCATTCACAACATTAAATAAATATATATCTTATTAACTTACCGTAGTGCAAGTTATAGTAATCTCAAAAAAATCGAAAATGAAAAATTTGATATATCTTTACGTTTCAGAGGTTTCTGAATATTTTGTCATACCTTAGAAAAAATGGATGTATATGTGTGTGTGTGTATGTGTGTGCGTGTGTATGTGTGTGCGTGTGTATGTGTGTGCGTGTGTATGTGTATTTGGATACAAATTTTTGTCGACGATTTCGGGAACACGGATGAAGCGATTTGAATAATTCAAAAAACATTTGATTCGTATTAATAAGGAGACGTGCTGATTAGTTTTTGGCGAAGACAGGTCTAGCCGTTCCGAAGATATGGAGCAAAAAGTGCCAAAAACGGTAACTCAGTTTTTAAGAGAACGGAGCGTCCGATTTTAATAATTCAAAAAACATATTACTTGTATTAACAAGATGAAGAACTGATCAAATTTTCATGAAGGCAGGTCTAGCGGTTTCGGAGATCTAGTAAAAAAAGTAAAAAAAATGCCACCTGGCGGTCAAAAATGATCATTTGACATATGCACATCAAATTATCAGATATTTTATAGAGATTGTAACAATAAGTATAAATTTTGTTTACATATCTATAGGTTCCGTAGCAATGCTTATCCGTTAGACGGCGGCGCGGCGCTTACGCGCTTCAATATTTTGTCTCTATTCAGTTAAAGCAGTAAAACTTTGAAAAAAGTTCAGAATTTCCACAATATTTCAAAATACACTTTTCTTCAAAAAGTCTTTTTTTCAAAAAAAAAACTAAATTTTTGTCAAAAATTTATAGTTTCTCAAAAATCTAATTTTTCAGAGTAATTTTTTTTCAAAAATGTTAATCGTTTGAAAAAAAATAATTTTTGGTACGGGAAGTTTTAGCAATTTGCCTTAAGGCACGATGCCATGCGCCCCACTGGTTTGGTTTTCAATTGAGTATTCAAATTTGTTTCCATTTCTTCATTCTTTTTCTAATTTTTTAAATCCATTGAACTTTTTCAGACACACAAACTGTACAAGGCAGGTCACGAAATCGCCCTGCACTCCATCAGCCACATCTCCAGCACAGAATACTGGAAGAACATCAAAGTTGAGGATTTGGTCAAGGAGTTCCAAGGCGAGAAGGACATCATCGCCAAATTTGCACAGATTAATAAAACTGATATTCAAGGTAATAAGGGGTCCTATGACTTTGGTAAAATTTATTTAACTTTAACTTTTAAAACTTTCGGTTAATATACATGATATGAGAAGTAATTACATCAAAATTAAATAAGCTACAACATTTTCCAAAAGCACCAGAAAAACTTGTTATATTTTAAAATGCATTGAAACATAAAAAAATCTTGCAACCTACAGACAATAACGACTAACTCTACCAACAAGTTACGTCTGCGTGTCTTCTAGTCAACAAGCAATACGTCACGTTTCTGTTACATCACAACTTTACCAACGACTTTTGTCCGCATGTCTTCCAGTCAATGTAACAATATGTTACATTCCCGTTACATCCCAAATAATTAACTCTTTTCTATCTTTTCACCCAGGTCTTCGTCTTCCCTTCCTCCAAATGAGCGGCAACAACTCCTACGAGATGATGCCCAAAGCCGGTCTGGTGTACGACAGCTCCTGGCCAACCCAGAACATGGACAACCCTCCAATCTGGCCATACACCTTGGACTACTTGCAACCAGCACAGGATTGCCCGATCGGACCATGCCCCAATAAACCCCATAAGGGCGTCTGGGTGATGCCAATGGTGAACTGGAGGGATGAGGATGGTGTACCATGCGCGATGGTGGACTCTTGCTTGAAATAGTGAGATAAATGATAATGATATTGATGTTTTTGGGGAAAATGATTATTGGATGGTGCTTGGAGAAAGGAAGTACTGTTAGAAGGATAATAATATTATTGATATTTTTGGGGAAAGGGATTATTAAATGGTGTTTGAAAAAAGGAAATACTATTAGAAGGATAATATTATTATTGATATTTTTGGGGAAAATGATTATTGGATGGTGTTTGGATAAAGGAAGTACCATTAGGCTGGTCGATATAATTTGATACATTTTGGCAACTTGCCAATGGGCAACACTTACATATGTGGTATATCATTTAATAGGTCTTGAAAAGTAGATTAAAATCAAGATGTTGAAATATGTGCCAGTTTTTCCTGCTCAGCACTATTTTTTTTTAACTAGGGGAGATGATTATTGGATAGTTTTTGGAGAAAGGAAGTAATATTAGGCTGTTTGAGATAGTTTGATGCATTTTGGCACCTTGCCAATGGGCAACACGTACATGTGATATATTATTTAATAGGTTTTGAAAAGTAGATTAAGATCAAGATGTTGAAATATGTGCCAGTTTTTCCTGCTCACCACTAGTTTTGTTTTACCTAGGGGAGACGATTATTGGATAGTTTTTGGAGAAAAGAAGTACTATTAGACTGGTCGAGATAGTTTGATATAATTTGGCAACTTGCCAATGGGCAACACTTACATGTGATATATTATTTAATAGGTCTTGAAAAGTAGATTGAGTTTAAGATGTTGAAATATGTGCCAGTTTTTTCTGATTACCACTAGTTCTGTTTTAACAGTTCACATTTTTAATATGATTTTATTCTTTTTAGTCCAACCGATGATGCTGATAAATTGAAAAACTTTATGATCAAGAACTTCGAGAAGCACTACAATACGAGCAAGGCCCCCTTCGGGTTCTACGTTCATGCAGCCTGGTTCAACGTAAACCCTCTTTATTTGGAAGCCTATATTAAATTCATTGATTACCTCCAAACCAAAAACGACGTCATTTTAGTAAGTAGAATTACTTTTCCAAAAACCGGTATGTCACATTTGAATAAATTCTAGTTTTATTGTTTGTTATCATTACGTAACGTCAACGTAACATGTAAATAAAAATTATTTGTTTGTATTTTTAGACAAACAAAGCTAAGGTTATCGAATGGATCAAAAATCCAGTACCTTTGAGCCAATTGAAAGACTCCCAATGGTCGAAGACTTGCCACAAGCCTTCTGCTCTAGGATGCACTGGACAGACATGCAAAGTCGTCAGGAAAGACATCAATGTAAGAAATATATATATATATATATATATATATATATATATTAGGGCGGGTCAATTTGTATGAGTAAAAAAGTCGTATAGGCACATATGATTTCGGATACTAGGAATCAAAATAAGATACTTTGCCAAAGAAACCATATTTTTAAAATAAATTCTGATGTCCCGTCCATTGATCCAAAGATTTGGTCAAATTTTGAAAAATCCTGTTTTGGCTCCTTTAGAGCGCCCAAATAGTGTCCAAATGTATGGCCAACCTCCACTAACTTTGGAAGGCCGATCTACCCATGCTCATGGTTCACCCCCTGGGATCTCCCATTAGAGATGGGGGATGAGGTGTTCATATTATATAAATTTTGCAGATGTGCCAATTGTTTCAATGTTGATAAACGTAGCTTTCTGACAATTCAAGATCAAAAATAAAAACTTTCGTAAATTTTATTTAGCACTTAATATTGCAAAGAAAACTGGTAATTTTGGCACTTTATGAAAAGGTTAAAACATAAGAAATTTACCAAGCAACTAAGACTTGCCCTCTAAAATACCTAAAATTACCTTCGGGGGATTAGTAGCTATGCAAATGAAACTGGGTCAAATGTGAGACATATTTAACTTATTCACAAGATTTTTGAAGTATTTTTTTTTATTATTTTGATAATTTTTACAACTGTCCTGAAACGGACAACAAGTAAAATATTTTACATGAAACTGAAGGCGTTGAAAAAATACAAATCATCTGACCATTGCCAGTGATTTGTCGAATATTTTTGAAATATAACTACAAGATTTGTAATTATAATTAAACCCTGTCTAAAAAATAATTTATAAGTTTTATTATTATTAATTATTGTTATCATTTTCCAGGAGGACCGTTACATGAGAATCTGTGGAGGTAAATGTCCAGATGTCTACCCATGGTTGGGAAATCCAACAGGACAGCTAAAGAACGTTTAAATATAAAATATAAGGATTTAGTCTTATTATAAAATAAATATATATAAAAATAATTTACTGTTTTATTCAAAAAATCCATCTGCATTTTATAAGATAACGCTTACTATACTCAGATTTTTTTTTGTTTTGCAAAGGAAATGCGCGTTTATGCATCCCAGACTAGGTCTTTTGTGTGGGTATGTCGGACTCAAAACCTCTGTTTATCTTCCGCCTCTAGTCCCCACGGAAACTGCCATTAGACATTACTTCATAGGGGGAGGATATAGAATTCTATAACTATCATTCTGAAGTCATACATTCTCTTTTAATTATTGCCTTTTGCTTTTCTTCTTTTTGAAAATTGCAAGACTATTTACACTCAGTAGATGAAAATAATGATTGTGAATAATAATAATATATTTCCGTAGGGTATGTTATTGTAATTGTCCAAAAATCAAAACTGATTTTTTTGCATATCTTCACGTTTCAAAACTTTCTATACATTTTGGCATACCTTAAAAAAAGGTTGTCTGCGTATATGTATGTATATATGATACAATTTTTTTCGTCCACGTTTCGAGTTTTTGATAGTACGGGGCATCCGATTTGAATGATCCAAAATACATTCAATTTGTAATGATGTAAAGTGGTGATTAGTTTTTGACAAAGGCAGGTCAAGACATTTTGGAAATACGGAGCTAAAAGTGCAAAAATTGGCAGTTTGTAAGAGATATAAGCATCTGATTTGAATGATTCAAAAAACTTTCTGCTTGTGTTGACGAAACAATTGTTTTTGGGAAAAGAAAAAGATATTTTTTTTATTTCAATTTTCAAAAGAAAAATATTTTTCAATACCGAAAATAATGCGGATTTTCTAAGTTTTAATTCGGTACGGGAAGTTCCAGCAATTTGCTTCAAGACAGAAAGTCATACACCACTAGTTATTTATAATATTAATGAAAATTATATAAAAGTACGTGTAGAACAAAGTTATTATTAAAATTGGATATATTACTAAAGTTATATGTTATTTATTAATTAAAATTAAACTAGCTGTAAGTGGAATTCTGTCTTAAGGCAATTAAGGCATCGTGCCTTAAGGCAAATTGCTGGAACTTTCCATACCAAATATTATTATTTTTTCAAAAACGATTAATATTTCAAAAAATTAGATTTTTGACAAACTAGGAATTTGACAAAAAATTACTTTTTTGAAAAATACTTTTTTTCTTTATTTTGACATATTTTGGAAATTTTGAACCGATAGGAATGCAAACAAAATTTATACTTATTGTTAAAATCTCTATAAAATATCTAATAATTTGATGTGCATATGTCTAATGATCATTTTTGACCGCCAAATGGCTTTTTTTACTTTTTTCACTAGATCTCCGAAACCGCTCGACCTGCCTTTGTGAAAATATAATCAGTTCTTCATCTTGTCAATACAAATAAAATGTTTTTAGAATTATTAAAATCGGACACTCCGTTCTCTTAAAAACTGAGTTACCGCTTGTGGCACTTTTTATTCCGTATCTTCGAAACGGCTAGACCTGCCTATGCCAAAAACTAATCAGCACTTCTCCCCCTCAACAGCAATTGAATGTTTTTTGAATTATTCAAATCGGTTGATCCGTGTTCCCGAAATCGTCGACGAAAATTTGTATCCGCACACACACACATACATTCAGTTTTTCTAAGGTATGTCAAAATGTTCGGAAACCTCTAAAACGTAAAGATATATAAAAATTTTCATTTTCGATTTTTTTGCCATTACTATAACTTACCCTATGGGAAGTCAATAATATTTTTTCAAATATTAATAAATTTTGAATCATTTTTGAATTATTTCTAACATCGCAAGTTAACGACTTGCAGTTTAACCAACATTGCAATAAAAAAGCTAATACTTATTAAATAAAAATTGTAATTTTATATTTTTATATATACATATACAACTATAGTACAATTTAGTTAATAACAATTGAACATTATTTATCAATAATTAATTCTTTTCTCCTCTTTTTTTAAAATTAACATAATCAGCTGTCTTTTGTTGTCTCAGTTGGTGTCCCTGTATCTTTATCTCGTCTTCTGTCAAATATTTAATGTCAACTTGTTGACATTTTGATAAAACAATCTTAATCTTTTCTTAAAATCTCTCTATCTCTTCGTACATGTTTAAAAGACAAATATTTTTAAAAAATTATCTGAAACTATGTGATTCATAATTGAATTTTTATTTGTTTATATTTTAGTTTATATTAATAATGTTGGTTAGGCCGCAAGAAGTTTCTGTAACAAACTTATTATGGTGAGGGCAAAGATTGTAAATAAAAAAATGAATATGTATTATGAGTTGGTTTATTTGTTAACAGGATTACAGAAAAGAGTTCTATATATTTTTTGTTGCAAAAAAGAAAAGGCCATGGAAAAGCAAGAGGTTTGTCTTCGTTGTTTGTGGGAACTCTCGATAGTGTTTTTGATACTAAACCAGCACCATACAGGATTTTGCATCAGACACCTTCCTCGGATGTATATTTTGGTAAATAGACATAGAAATAAGAAGAACTTGTTTAGATTACTTAAGTTAAATCTTAACTTTAATTTTTGTTTACTTAAATCTATAACAAAATTAATCAGACAGAGGTAGCTTCTCTTTCAACCACTTGTTATTCTCGAGAATTTGTTTAAGTGCTCGGTTGTCCTGTCTGTTTATTTCATGTGCAAAGAATTGATAAAAGATTGATACTTTATGTATTTGCAAAACTTTGCATAATTTGCTTCAATTGATTTATTGATGAATAAACTTGAATTCTTACCTTAAAAAACTAAGATAAGATTAGATTTTTAATGTGTCAAGTGTAAAAGATATAAAAAAAATAATATAAATGACACAATTAAATTATATTTTGCACCAGACACCTTCCTCGGATGTTTATTATGGTATAATTAATAAACATCGAAAATACTTATATAAGAAGAACTTATTTAGATTACTTAAATTAAACCCCAACTTAAATTTTTCACGCAATTAATCAGAGAGGGAGAGAGATCCTCTTTGAACCTTTTTCAACCACTTCGAGATTTTTTTAAGGGCTTTGTTGTCCTGTCTTTTTTCATGTGCAAAGAAATATTTACACATAGACAAAAAATATACTTTATGAGTTTATATACCTGCAAAATTTTTGCATAATTTGCTTGAATTGATTCATTGAAGGATAAACCAGAATTCTTACTTTAATATATTAAAATAAGATTTGATTTTAATTGTGTCAAGTGTAAAAGATACAAACGAAATAATGGAGATGACACAATTGAATTATATTTTACATCAGACACCTTTCTCGGATGTTTATTATTACTTAAATTAAATCCCAACTTTAATTTTTGTATACTTCAATCTATAATCAGAGAGAGAAGGCTCCTCTTTGTATTTTTTTCTACCACTTTGCACTTATTTCATGTGCAAAGAAATATTTACACATAAACAAAAGATATACTTTATGAAATTGAAGGATAAATTTGAATTCTTACCCTAAAAAACTAAGTTAAGATTAGATTTTAAATGTGTCAAGTGTAAAAGATACAAAAGAAAGAATGTAGAAGATACAATTGACTTATATTTATAATTGAATTATATTTTGCACCAGACACCTTCTTCGGATGTTTATTATGGTGAATAGACATAAAAAATATTTATATAAGAAGAACTTATTTGGATTACTTAAATGAAATCCCAACTTTAATTTTTGTTTACTTTAATCTATAAGGAAATAAATCACAGAGAGAGAGAGAACCTTTTTCACCCACTTCGAGAATTTTTTTAAGGACTCGTTTGTCCTGTCTTATTTCTTGTGCAAAGAAAGATTTACATATAAACAAAAGATATACTATACGAGTTTATGTACATAATATGCAAATCTATGCATAATTTGCTTTAATTGATTTATTAAAGAATAAACTTGAATTCTTACTTGAAAAAATTAAGATAAGATTAGATTTTTATTGTGTCAAGTGTAAAAGACACAAAAGATAAAAAGTAGACAACATAATTGATTTATATTTGCAAAACTGTATTCCTCGACTATTTTTGCTATTTTATTTTTTTAACAAGCTAGTAATTAGACAAATAATAAACCTAATAAAATGACAATTTAAATATATCTGCCAACAAATATTCCTTAGTTGTTTTTATTTTTACTATTCTATTTTATGAAAATAGTAGTAAACATAAAAGTTTGATTAATAATATTTTTTTCAACATGTTGTCTTGTTCGACATTTTATCTTTTATCATTATTTATTATTATTAGATATTTTTTTACATACTGTATCTAATTCAGACAAGAAATATAATTAATGAATAAAAAAGATAAATAATAAATAATATATATAAATATAGTTATATGTATTATTTTATTTATCGATTAAAAATTTAGGGAAACAGTGAAATGAATTTAAAAAAAATGGTTTAAAACTGTTTATAATATCATTTATAAACTTTAATTACTAATTATAAATAAGATTGATAAACCTGAAATGATATACTATTATTAAATTTTTTAAAAATTAAATATATTTAAAAATAAATGAAATAATTTAATTATGGTAACGAAAAATCATATAACAAGAGTAAAATATTAAAGAATTCCTAAAATTTTTAGTTTATGAAATAAATAAATATAGCAATAATATAAATATAATTTTGGAAATATTTATATATTTAAAAATAATCATTGTCAGTAATGTTATATCGAAGCATTGTCATATAGATGCTATTTATTTATTTAATTAGCAGATACAACATAATGCATCATGCAATTGAATTTGTTGTTATTTTAAAAATATTTAATAACAATAGTTTGAATACTTTCATACTTCCATCATAGATACTTACAATCAATTGCTTATGAAAATAATAACAAATACATTTAATAACTGAATATATATATATATATATATATATATATATAATATATTTATATATATATATATATATATATATATATATATATAATTTAAATATTTAATTATTGATTATATTTTATTTTTTAGAAATAGCATGCGCTGTGACCTCTCTCGAGATCGAAAGAGACTGGCAATGGATATTTGAGAACATTTCAGAAACTCTTACAAGTTTTGATAAAGAAAATGAAGTCACCGATTATGTTTTATGTAAAATTCATGCAATGGTTGCTACAACACAAGAACCGGTTCAAATCGAAGGTAATAGTAATAATAATAATAATAATAATAATATTATATATAATATATATATATATATATATATATATATGTGTATATCTATTATTTATACCATAGAAGTTTTAATCATACAAAACATATTTTTATTCATTTATTATATCTTTTGTAACAATTGGTTCCAATTTCTAATGCATCAATTTCAATCGAACTACTAGTTCTTGTAGTTATTTATTGTATTTTTTGTAACTTTCGAATTATGTGATCATTATTATATAGATGATGCATTCGATAAATTTGTACCTAATTAAATTTTTTATGATCAAGATAAATATCAATATTATTATCAATAAGTATTAAATAAATATCAATATGGATATCAATATAAATATTATAAGTCTTTACAGCAACTTAATATACTTTAAAATAACATTTGAATATAGATAATCGTTTCTGAAATCTCTGCCTAAAAGCAGCTATCATAAAACACAATCGCAATTTTTACATCACTCGTGTGATGTATTAGTTATGTAACGAAATAACATAAGGAAAACACTTTGACGACACCAAACGTAACAACAACGTTTTATTAAAGCAGTTATGTAACAAAGTAACATAAAAATTAAACTTTGACGACACCAAACGTAACAGCAACGTTTTATTAAAGCAGTTATGTAACGAAATAACATAAAGAATACATTTTAAAGACACCAAACGTAACAGCAACGTTTTATTAAAGCAGTTATGTAACGAAATGACATAAAGAATACACTTTGACGACTCAAAACGTAACAGCAACGTTTTATTAAAGCAGTTATGTAACGAAATAACATAAAGAATACACTTTGACTTTGACGACACCAAACGTAACAGCAACGTTTTATTGAAGTAGTTATGTAACGAAATAACATAAATAATACACTTTGACGACACCAAGCGTAACAGCAACGTTTTATTAAAGCAGTTATGTAACGAAATAACATAAAGAATACACTTTGACTTTGACGACACCAAACGTAACAGCAACGTTTTATTGAAGTAGTTATGTAACGAAATAACATAAATAATACACTTTGGCGACACCAAGCGTAACAGCAACGTTTTATTAAAGCAGTTATGTAACGAAATAATATAAAGAATACACTTTGACGACACTAAACGTAACAGCAACGTTTAATTAAAGCAGTTATGTAACGAAATAACATATAGAATATACTTTGACGACACCAAACGTAACAGCAACGTTTTATTAAAGCAGTTATGTAACGAAATAACATATAGAATACACATTGACGACACCAAACGTAACAGAAACGTTTTATTAAAGTAGCTGTGTAACAAAGTAACATAAAGAATACTCTTTGGCGAGACGTAACAGCAACGTTCTATTAAAGCAGTTATGTAACGAAATAACATGAAGTACACTTTGATGACACCAAACGTAACAGCAAGGTTTTATTAAAGCAGTTATGTAACTAAATAACATAAAGAATACATTTTAAAGACACCAAACGTAACAGCAACGTTTTATTGAAGCAGTTATGTAACGAAATAACATAAAGAATACACTTTGACGACACCAAACGTAACAGCAACGTTTTATTAAAGCAGTTATGTAACGAAATAATATAAAAAATACACTTTGACGACACTAAACGTAACAGCAACGTTTCATTAAAGCTGTTATGTAACGAAATTACATAAATAATACACTTGGAAAACACCTAACGTAACAGCAACGTTTTTATTAAAGCAGTTATGTAACGAAATACCAAAGAATACACTTTGACGACACCAAACGTAACAGCAACGTTTTATTAAACCAATCATTTGTTTCGTAACAAAGATTACGAAATTACTGCATTACGTGGATTTAACATTTGTGGTTTTTAACAGATTGTAAATACAATATTATAATAAAGTTATATTATTATTAACTTACTGTACTAATAAATAGCATAGTACACTTAAAAATAGAAATTAGAAATATGGGAACAAAATAAATACAATAGACATATCATAAACCTTTTATTATTATCATTATTATTATATTAATAATAATATTGTTTCAGATGAAGACACAAAGGCATTCAGAGCAACTGCTGAGAAATTTCACAAACTATTTGGAATACCTGCTGAAGAAAAACTTGTTAATTATTACACCTGCAGGTACAAAATTAAATTGAATTGAATTTAACACGCACACACATACACACACAGTTATTTATATACATATATATAAATAACTTTTTTATTTTCTTTTTAGTTATTGGAAGAACACTATTCCCGACCGTGGCCGTCTCTATCTAACACTATCTCGCCTAGTTTTTCATTCTCGTGGAATTTTCTCCTTGTCCCAGATTTCTATTCGATGGCTCGATGTGTCTGCTTTGATCAGGAAGAACGATTCCATAACTGCATCATTGATATTCTCTAATGCTATTGAAATTGAAATTACTGTCAGAGATGGTAGCAGACATATTTTTAGTGTTTGCGAAGATGCTGTTAGCTTGATGGAACAGTTGGCTAATCATACCATGCAAGGGTATAATTGACTTATAAATATAATATATATATATATATATATATATATATATATATATATATATATATATATACGAGGTCTGTTCAAAAATTTCCGGAAAGTCCCGGAATTTTCGTTTTTTCAAAAAAATATTTATTTATTCGTCTACATTAATGTGGTCCCCTTCAAAGTAGTCCCCTCCAGATATAATACACTTATGCCAGCGTTTTTTCCAATTTTCGAAGCACCCTTGATATTCACTTTTTGATATGTCCTTGAGCACTCTCAGCGATTTTCTTCAATTGAGGAAAACCGCCGTCCTTTCATGGGTCTCTTCAACTTTGGGAATAGGAAAAAGTCACACGGAGCCATATCTGGTGAATTTTTGCACTTTGCAACACTTTATTTCATTTTTTACGCAAAATTTAATACAAATTCTTTGACTTTTCAATTCTTCCATTGTAAAAATCGCCGAGCTCAGAAAAACACGTCGAACCTTAGCGACTACCACAGACAAAGTAAACAGTGAATATAGCTGAAAATTTCATCATACTTTAGGGGCATGTATACCAACACAATAAAAAAAAAATTTTGACAATCAGACACTCCAGACCCGCGAAATTTAATTATTAGTAATTCCGGGTACTTTTTGAACACACCTCGTATATATGTGTGTGTGTAACAAATGTATTCTGAGTGGATAAATAGATATTAATTTGGAAATATGAACAACCAACACTCTTTTTTTGCACTAATTTATTAAATAATTATTTTTACAAACGTTTCGAGACTAGGTTTGTCTCATCATCAGTGTGTATTTGATATTCCTTTTCTATTTGATATTGCGTGACTAACCACTTGAACTTGAATAGAGAATTCGAACTCCGACGTCGTTGGTGGGGCAGAAGACAGTATATTGAATGACGGAATTGATGTAACGGATAACACATAATGCTAATTTAGGTTTCCATATTTTAAATTTTAAATTATAACAACAAA
The DNA here is from genome assembly GCF_003426905.1 of Ctenocephalides felis. Classification (NCBI taxonomy): domain Eukaryota; kingdom Metazoa; phylum Arthropoda; class Insecta; order Siphonaptera; family Pulicidae; genus Ctenocephalides; species Ctenocephalides felis. The sequence goes on from NW_020536999.1 coordinate 90,183,241, forward strand.
CCTAGTCTCAAAACGTTTGTGAAAATTATTATTTAATAAATTAGTGCAAAAAAAGTGTTGTTTGTTCATATTTCCAAATTAATATATATGTATATACATGATTTTATTTATTTATTTATTTATTTATTATTGCAGAGTTATAGATGACAAGACAACATTCAACGAAGACAAAGATCTGTTGAAGAAATTAAGCAAAAACATTCCCAAGAAAGCGTCATTCCTTAAACGAGATTTTGATGCTCGTGCACAATCTGCTAATTACAGGTATAGATATTTATAAAAGGTAATAGACAATCAACAGCATTTTTAGTATAAATCTGCAAAATGTTCAGACTTTGTACAATATTTTCCAACGATCCAGAACATTTCAAGACAATCTACAGCATTTTCAGATTAAATTGTCTAAACATTCTGAATTCTTGTCAGGAAATGTTGTAAAATGTTGTGAAATATAGTAGATTGTCTGCAAATATTGTACATTGTTCGAAATTAATGTGTATTATCTAAAAATTCTGGTTATTGTCAAAAAATCTTGTACATTGTATGGAAATGTTGTAGATACTGTGGAGATATTGTACATTATCTTAAAATAATTAATTTATTGTAAGTTATCTAATAATATTCAGACAATTTACATTATTTTTAGACAATCTACATTTTCAGTAAACATTCTAAAATAAATAAAAACATTTTCAAATTATCTACAAAATGGTCAGATAATGTACATCATTTTTAGACAACTTACAACATTTTCAGATGATCTACAACATTTCCTCACAATCTACAACATTTTCTGACAATCTACAGCATTTTCAGATAACATTCTTACATAATTCACAACATTTTCAAATTATCTGGTCAGATTTTCAGACAACTTACAACATTTTTAGATGATCTGCAATATTTCCATACAATCTACAAACTTTTCTGATAATCTACAGCATTTTCAAATAACATTCTTACATAATTCACAACATTTTCAAATTATCTACAAAATGGTCAGATAATGTACAGCTTGGTCAGATTTTCAGACAACTTACATTATTTGCAGATGATCTAAAACTTTTTCATACAATCTAGAACCTTTTCAGGCAATCTACAGAATTTTCAGATAACATTCTTATATAAATTACAACATTTTTACACACTCGACTATATTTGCAGACAATTTACAATATTTCCAGACAATCTACAATATTTACAAACCATCTACAACATTATTAGTTAACATTTTCAGATAATTTACAACATTTTAATATAATCTACTATATTTGCTGACAATCTACAACATTTGCAAACAATTTGCAAAGTTTTCAAACAATATATAACATTTTTAGACTATGTACAACATTATCAGACTGTCTATTACATTTTCAGGCAATCTACAACATTTTCAGACAATCTGCAATATTTTCAAATCATCTACATTAACATTTTTAGACCATGTACAACATTTTTAGACCATTTAAAACATTTTTAGAGACTATGTAGAACATTTTCAGGCAATCTACAACACTTTCAAACCATCTAGGTTAACATTTTTAGACCATGTACAACATTTTTAGACCATGTAAAACATTTTTAGACCATGTAGAACATTTTCAGGCAATCTACAACACTTTCAAACCA
>NW_020536999.1:90185869-90208810 GCF_003426905.1 Ctenocephalides felis
AAGTCAAGTGAAGTGCTTACAAAATAGTCATTTAAATGGAAACCAAGAGTGTTTTGTTTATTTGATTTACCAGGAATCAGTCACATCAACCAATTTTGTAGGAGGTCAAGTAAAGTGCTTCTAAAATAGCCATTTAAATGGAGACCAAGAGTGTTTTATTTATTGGATTTACCAGGAGAACAGTCACATCAACCAATTTTGTAGGAAGTCAAGTGAAGTGCTTACAAAATAGTCATTTAAATTGGAGACCAAGAGTGTTTAGATTATTTGATTTACCAGGACACGGTCAACATTTAACAGTCACATCAACCAATTTTGTAGGAAGTCAAGTAAAGTGCTTCTAAAATAATCATTTAAATAGAGACCAAGAGTGTATTGTTTATTTGATTCACCGGGAAAACAGTCGCATCTACCAACTTTGTAGGAAGTCAAGTGAAATGCTTACAAAATAGTCATTTAATCGGAAACCAAGAGTGTTTTGTTTATTTAATTTACCAGGATATCAGTCACATCAACCAATTTTGTAGGAGGTCAAGTAAAGTGCTTTTAAAATAGCCATTTAAATGGAGACCAAGAGTGTTTTATTTATTGGATTTACCAGGAGAAACGTCACATCAACCAATTTTGTAGAAAGTCAAGTGAAGTGCTTACAAAATAGTCATTTAAATGGAGAATAAGAGTGTTTATTTTATATGATTCACCAGATGAACCAATTCCATTTATTATGATTTACCAGTCACATCAACCAATTTTGTAGGAAGTCAAGTGAAGTGCTTACAAAATAGTCATTTAAATGTAAACCAAGAGTGTTTTGTTTATTTGATCTACCAGTATAACAGTCACATCAACCAATTTTGCAGAAAGTCAGGTGAAGTGCTTACAAAATAGTCATTTAAATGGAAACCAAGAGTGTTTTGTTTATTTGATTCACCGGGAGAACAATCACATCTACCAATTTTGTAGAGAGTCAGGTGACGTGTTTACAAAATATCCATTTAGATGGAGACCAATTGACCAAATGCAGGAGATTCTAAGCTTGTAAAAGAGTTCTATGCTTGGAGATGATAAATGGTAGGAAGGATGCTACAATCGAAGAAGATGCAAGATGCTTTAGTTTAGTCATTGATTTGTTTGATAAATATTATTCAACTAACTAGAAAATCGAACCTGCTAATCATATCAAATTTGAATATCACGGCAAGATTTCAACATAACAAAACCAGAATGCTGGAATTGCTATCAAAACCCGAAAAATGCCAATGGTAATCCAGTAAAAATAGAATCAGATGATCGGTATTAGTATTTCAAAGCAAAAACAACAAATTGGATTAAAGTGCACAGCCATAGTAAAAATTGAATCTAAATTCTAAATGCTATTTATATTTCACCGAATGGTGCAAATTCTTGCCATACAGCCACTATCCACATCCACAAGAATTGAAGTGAAGTGAAGTAATTGATTATTATGAGACTCTGATTCTTGCAAGAGATTCTGAGGTGAATTTCTCATTACTTCGGCATTACTCTTAAAGACAAATGTGGCTTGGAGCTGACAAATAGTAGAAAAAATCCTACAATCGAAAAAGATGCAAAATGCTTTAATTTTGTCATTGATTTATTTGATAAATATCAGTGAACTAATTAACTAGAACCTGCTGTAACTGCCTGATGGAATTGCTATCAAAATCAGAAAAATGTCAGTGTTAATCCACTAGAAATAGAATTAGATGATCGACAAAAAACTGGATTAAAGTTCACAGCTATATATATACAAACAACCACAATAAAAATTGATTAAAAGAAATTGATTCAGAGTGCTATTACCAAATTTCTGAAATTGATTCTGAATATATTATCAAATTGTGCAAAATTTTGCCATACAGCCTCTATCCACATCCACAAGATGTAAACAGTGAAGAAATTGATTATTATGAGTCTCCGATGCTTGCAGGAGATTTTAACGTGATTTTCTCATTATCTCGGCATTTATCTTAAAGACAAATGTGGCTTGGAGCTGATAAATGGCAGAAAGGATTCTACAATTGAAGAAGATGCAAGATGCTTATCAGTCATCTAACTAACCAGATAATTGAACTTGCTGTAATCATATCAAATTTTGTGATTGAATTAAAAGCTGGAATTGCTATCAGAATCAGAAAAATGTCAATCTTAATCCACTAGAAATAGAATCAGATGATAGGTATTAGTATTTCAAAGCAGAAACAACAAATTGGATTAAAGTGCACAGCCATAGTAAAAATTGAATCTAAATTCTAAATGCTATTTATATTTCACCGAATGGTGCAAAATTTTGCCATACAGCGATTATCCACATCCACAATACATAATCAGTAAAGAAATTGATTATTATGAGTCTCTGATCCTTGCTGGAGATTCTCATTACCTCGGCATTAATCCTAAATACAAATGTGGCTTTGTGATGATAAATAGTAGGAAAGATCCTACAATTGAAGAAGATGCAAAATGCTTTGATTAGTATAATCTAATCCAGTCTCCTTTCAAAGATCAAAAATTAAAAGATGCCAGTAATAAAATAAATGTGGCTTTGAGATGATAAATGGTAGGAAGGTTCCTATAATCAAAGAAGATGCAAGATGCTTTAATAAGCATAATATAACCCATTCTCCATTTAAAAATAAAAAGTTAAAAGATGCCATTAAGTGTGAATTGCTACTGAAAAAATGTTAATGAAGTTAACAAGCGTTAAAGAAGCAAAAATATAGCTTTCTTCGAGTGGAGAAATTGATTATTATGAGTCTCTGATCCTTGCAAGAGATTCTAATGTAAATTTTTCATTACCTCAGCATTAATCATAAATACAAATGTGACTTAGAGATGATAAATGGTAGGGGAAGAATCCTGCAATCGAAGAAGATGCTTTAGTTAGCATAATCTAACCCATTCTCCATTCAAAAATTTAAACTTAAAAGATGCCATCATATGAGAATTATTACTAAAGCAATGTTAATAAAGTTAACAAGCATTAAAGAAGCAAAAGTATATGTTTCTTTGAGTGGAAAAATTGTTTATTGTGAGTCTCTGATCCTTGCAAGAGATTCTGAAGTGAATTTCTCATTACCTCGGCATTAATCTTAAAGACAAATGTGGCTTGGAGATGAATTGTTAGAAGAATCCTACAATCGAAGAAGACGCAAGATGCATGCTTTAATTGGCATAATCAAAGGCATTCTTCTATTCAAAAAACAAAAATTAACAGATGTTAGAAATAAAACAATAGTGGCTTTGAGATGACAAAATGTAGGAAGGATCCTACAATCAAAGAAGATGCAAGATGCATGCTTTAGTTATCATAATGCCATTGATTGTGAATTGTTACTAAAGCAATATGAGCAAAGTTAACACAAAAAGTATAACTTTTTTTGAGCAGAAAAACTCCAATGGTCCTTCACCATCATCCTCATCATGTTCTTAGAAATAATGAAGAATGAGGTTATAAAAATGCAGAAATAATGAACAAGCAGAAAATGAGAGAAATGGAAAAAGTATTCGCTCATGATACTATATATATATATATATATATATATATATATATATATATATATATATATATATATATATAGCCATATTTTCATGATTTAATAATACTTGAAATATTGCTAAAATCCTTCAGCCACCAAAAAACTATTAAAAGCTATTCAAATCATCATTTTAATAAAATATTTGTTAATATGTTCATTTTATTTTATAGCCCAAAAAGTAGCTCCAAAAATCTTAAAAACATAGCCATAATAGTATCTATAAAACACTAGGTAATTATTACCATAAAATTAAATATAATGCAGAGTATAATTGAAAATAGAATTGAATTTATACACTTGTGGAAACAATATGTACAAGTCACAAAAAACATGTTACAAGCATTGTGCAAATTTATATTAAAGCCTCACCTTATACATGCATCATTTAAATACCATTGAACAAATTCCAAAGCTTCTTTTATCCCCAAAATATGAAAATCACTACAACAGCACCCGGTGCAAATGTTTCAAAAGGAATCACCTCGAAATGTCAAATCGGAAGACATAACCAAACTCATATATTAAATTATCCTGAACATATGAAAACCACAACTGCTTTATATCAATTATTACATTATTTTTAACACCAAAACAAGTGTTTTGTATGAGATTTATCTAAAATAATCAGAAATGTCATAACGACTCATAACCGAGCTGTCGAGACTTTGTTTTACCAAGTAAGAAAATATTAAGATAAAGGGCTCACCTGTTATGTAAAAATTTGGCCGGATTGAATAATAAATAATTTAAAATGCTAACTATTGTATAAAACTATCACAACACTTTCAATTAAAATTTTGGTTTGCCATTAATTCGTGAGACTTGAGATTTGAGAGCCCTTGGTTAAATACATCAGAGCGAGGTACCAACATCAAGGGAAGTAAGTAACAAGAGTTTTTTTTGAAAATTTTGGAAAATTATACGACAAACAGGTTTTTTTCAATTTATTGACTATTTTAGTAATTAATTCTTTCTTGAACTAACGTTTTAAACATTTTTTATTCACCTTGTGATAATAAATAGTTTGATAATGTTGGTAGCAATGTTGCATGGATGATTTATTATTAACTTCTCGATACTCGAACTGTCAACATTTAAAACTGCCACCAAAAAATTCTTGTAACGAATTTTAATTGTAAATTAATTTGAAAAGGATTTAAAATTTAATTTCAAAAGGACTCAATAATTGTTGCTAAATTAATACTAAAGATATTACAATCACAAAACAAAAGATTTTGTTCTTTTATAATTAATTAGGTAAATACAGTTTTTTTGGAAATTTTCTAACTATGGGCATTAGCTACAATTAAATAATCGCAAACAAAAACATGAAATACACATTTTAAATATATAGATAACTTACTAAATATATAAAATAACTAGTGGTGTATGGCATCGTGCCTTTAGGTGAGTTGCTGGATAGAAATATTGAATGTTTTCAAATAGATTATTATGAGCACTGAAACGGATTCAAAATTTAATTACAAAAGGACTCAATAATTGTTGCTAAATTAATACTAAAGATATTACAATCGCAAAACAAAAGATTTTGTTCTTTTATAATAAGATTTTGTTCTTTTATAATTAATTGGGTAAGTACAGTTTTTTTGGAAATTTTCTAACTATGAGCGTTAGCTACAATTAAGTAAATGCAAACAAAAACATGAAATACACATTTAAAATATATAGATAACTTATTAAATATATAAAATAACTAGTGGTGTATGGCATCATGCCTTTAGGTGAGTTGCTGGAAAGAAATATTTAAAGAATATTAAATGTTTTCAAATAGATTATTATGAGCACTGAAACTTTCATTATTTGTATTTTATAGACCAAATATAAAAGCTTATAAATTGGACGATGACGCTTATATATGTTTACATGAAAAGTAAATATATTTACTTTTCATTTTTTGTTTATAAACAAAACTTTTTCAAGTGGAGTTAACACGAAGGATCTTGCCTGATATTTCTAAGTATTATATAAACTGAATTTGCAAAGTTAAAATTATTCAATATGTAAGCTTTTCATTTTCAAGCTAGAATTAAAATAAAAATCCAAATAATCATCGATATTCAAAATTTTTTTTACAAGTTTAAGTTTTTACTTAAACTAGCTCAATTTATCAATAAAGCCTTTTGTTAGTTCTTTTATTTTTATATTTACATTGATACACAAGCAAATACTTTACAAATATTTCGCACCTTATACAACAGAGGTGCAGGAAGAATGGTTGTGCAACTAGATTTATCTTTTCCACTTTACAAATGGTTTAGCAAATGCAAAAATGTTTGTGGGTGAGACATAAACACTTGGTCGCAGCCATTAAATATTGAAAATTTACATAATATTGTGTAAGCAGAAGTTGTATTTGGCAGCTGGGCATTACGTTGAACTGTTGAAGATTTCATTAAAAATCCTAGTGGTGGTGTTGAGCACCCTTTTGAGATTGCTGGTGCTGCTGTTGAAGATTTTGTTGGCATCTGTAGCTGCTGTTGAAGATTTTGTTGGCATCTGTTGTTGCTTTTTTGAAAAATTCCTCTAAGCTGCATACTCTGATATGGTAGTGACTCTGGAAATGGATATAGATTATTTTTATATAATAACATAAACATATAATAATAATATATAATATTGCAAGAAAGTTCACCCACTGCAATGCATGGCACATATTTATATGCATTGCAAGTTGAAACAGATTTTGAGTGCTCCAAATTCAATTGGCATATTTGTATATTCAAATACTTGATATATTATTACTCATTACTCATTACATTATTACATATTACTTTTTAATTATTGAAGCAAAATCCAAAACTGAGATTTCAAAAACTGTGTGAAAAGATTTACAGCTTTGCCATAGGTTCGTAATGGTACCCAGTTTCCTTTCAAGAACTTATATCTTTAGATTTAAATACACATTTTTTTCAACTCCACATTAAAAAATAATAAAATAAAAAAAATTCATCTAAAAATTAAAAGAAGTTGTTTAGAGGTGAACCACCCTTAATCAAAATAAGTTTTTTGAAGTTAAATTTAAGTTTCTCCATAAAACCAAACAAACTCTTGAGGCAGTGGCTTCCAACCTTTTTGTATCGGCTCCCCTGCCACCATTTTTATACAAAAAATTGATTTATCGCACCCCCCCCTTAATTTTTTTTCAACTATTAAATTTCATAAATACTTAATTATCAGACTACAATTTAATATAAGAAAATAATTAATTCTCTTTTTACAATATATATGAATTTTTATTTATTTTGGAAATAGTTGTGGGGGCACCCTCCACAGATTAGAAACCATGGACATGGACTTAAGTGTGTGAAAATAGATATCTGATTCTCAGTTATAATACTGAAAATGATTAAAAAATGTAATAAAAATCTGCCAAACCGTTGTAGAAGAGTGTTACTACATATTTGTATTTACAAACTAACTTTCCATAGTATAAGTTATTTGTATTTGTATTTGAGGTTTTGTATTTTGGCTTACTTGAAAATATTTTTTTTGGAATGGAATGACTTCCATAAATCTTCAAATTTTGAAATTTGAATCTTTAACAGCAGCAGGTTTAACAAAATGTCTAACAGCAATTCTAATTACGCATATGCTTCTTGCAAATATTCAAAAGGCTGTGTCTGATTATGTCCATAATACTTCTTGACATTGGCTAAACTATTTGCAACATGTAAAAAAATACTCCGATTGAAATAAAAACCATTGTTCCAGCATCTTGATTATATAATGTGCGAAATAATTCAAAAGCATTTGCATGTGTGTCAATCTAAAATACAAAAAAATAATAATGCTAATAATAATAATAAAAGCCTTCATTGTTTATTAAATATTTATTTCACTTACATATTTCCACAAGCCAACTACAGCAAAAGTTGAACTTAATTTTACTAATATATATAACTAACAGTTGTTCTGATGACTTGTTAAATTTTTCCTGGAAATCTTCCTTCCTCAATTTGGGTGTTCCAATTCTCGACCCATTCCATGGGGCAAATGCTTGTAAAAACATTTTTGAAATAATCGCAAGGAGCATATCCATCACCTCTAACTTTTTTGCAACGATGAAAATCAAGGAAACTCTGGTAACAGTATTTAGTTTGATTCTGGTTTGGGAATCTGGGATCGAAAGGTGCTGTTTTTAAGTCTTCTGGCTTCATTGGTGGAGACATCTTGAGCTGATGATAAAGCAGTCTTTTCAGAACTGGTGAAGAAATTGATCAATGTGGCAGTGTGGTCCTTGCAGGAAAATTTCTTTACCTGAAACATTAACCATAAAAATTACTGTGGATTAAAAGATAAGTAAGAATGATCTAATGAGAACGGATGCAACAAATATTGAAAAAATAGAACTAATAAAATCTTGAATCTCACTTTACTTATAATTGAGCTAATTATAAATGTTTATCTCTTTAGCTAAAAGATGCCACCAATTTTCATTTTTGAAGTAAAACTTCTTTAGGCGCGACTAGGAAGTAAATCTGTAAAAATGCAACGAAAGGCTGTTACACCCAAACTGTTCATCAATCGCTCGCGATGAGATCATTTCTATACGGGTCGATTGTGATTGGTCGTCGTGAAATTTATATTTTTTATTTAATTATAGCGAAGAAGAAGATCTCATTGGAGTTCTTCTTAGCCATCACTCTCAAATATTGTCAATTTAGCTTATAAGAATTCTTATGTATTTCTGATTGCTGAATAAATCAGAGTTAAAATTTGTAAAAAAAAATTATAGTGAAAAAATAAAACAAATAAAAGATTTGTGCCGTGTACTAAATGTAAGTTTATTGGAATAATTTCTATTTTATTCGTAGTTTCCATAAATCTTTAAAATTATTAAAATAGAAAATATTTTTATAGACAAGACAGATATTACAGCTGCTCAAAGAATGAGACTGTATCGCCAGTGAAAAACTAAAACAAAACAAGCAATCAATGAATGTATGTTAATTTTAATTACATGAAATAATGGATATAGAAAATATTTTTATAGGCAAGACAGATATTACAGCTGCTCAAAAAATAAGACTATCGCCAGCAAAAAAGTAATAAAAAAAAACAAGCAGTCAATGAATGTATGTTAATTTTAATATGAAATTTAATAGTTTAAAAAAAATAAGGGAGGGTGCGATAAATCCAATTTTTGTATGAAAATGGTGGCAGGGGAGCCGATACAAAAAGGTTGGAAGCCACTGCCTCAAGGGTTTGTTTGGTTTTATGGAGAAACTTATGGGCTTCCGAAAGAAATAAAGATGACCAAGGAAGAGAATCAATTTATAATCAAGTTAGAAGAATATTATAAAAAAAATCTAAATAAATTAGACCAAAGCATTAATGTAAGAATGAATATACATATGATTGAATTATAGAATAAATGATAAAATGTTGTAATGACCATATCAAATGTAGAAAATATATATAGTCCTGTTATTTAATTAGGCAAGAATCGGGGAATTTGAGACACCCAGTTGTAAGTCTGTAAATATGTGTATATTGACACCCTAAAGTTGTCTCAAAACCTACATTTGGTATTGACACCCTGCCATATGTAAGTTTTGAGACAACTTTAGAGTGTCAATATAGGCAAGACTGTATTGCCAGCAAAAAAGAAATAAAAAAAACAAGCAGTCAATGAATGTATGTTGATTTTAATTTTAATATGAAATTGTATGTTAATTTTAATTACATCAAGTAATGGATTATTTATTATTTATAAAAATTAGGACAAAATATGGGAGAAAACGACTGAATGAATAAAATGAAAGATTTTCAACCATTTAGGCACATTACACGACGAAAATAAATAGGTGATTCAATGATATTTCATTGATTCATTTTACTGATCCTGAATATGAAGTATAACAAATTTGCATATTTTTATAAATAATGAAGAATGGTCTGATGGATCTGATATTCAGATTTATTACTCTAAAGAAGTTACTATAGTTTGTTGTAACATTTATATGATATACTTCATAATGGACATCTATGCAATTTATTTATTGCAAGTGTTAATGAAATTACTTAAGATTGTTGCAATTCCACTGTGTGAACGAATATTATAGAATTTATTAATCAGCAATTACTTCATTTCTCTATTGAAGGTTTATTTCTAAATGCTAATTACAATGACAAACCGATCATGTCATATTTGAAGTACGACTTTAATTACATTATTTTAATGCTATTATAAATATGTTATTCATAATTTCTTGTTTAAAGATCTATAAATAAAAACTACTAATGAAATGATAAAAGAAAGGAGCAAAAAATACCACAAAGAATTACCGGGTCACCCAAACAAATATTTAAAAGAATTAAGCGAGGAATCTTCCATTTGAAAATTGAAAAAAAGATGGCTATACAATCTTAAATAAAATGTCAAAACATAAAAAAGGAGATCTCATATGAGATAATCTCTGAAATGTATTTACACCCAGCATATTGTCTTAAAAAATTTATATTATTTTGATTGGCAATAAATCTATGCAAATTAAAAAAAAAAACTTGTATAAATATGTATGTTAGGCATTGAAAAATGTGTGCATTACGAGTGTTACCATATTACTAATGAACATTATTCAAAATTGTTATTTGATGTATTTATTTTTACTCAAATGCCATTGTGGACAATAGCAAAAAAGTTTTTCTTCAATCTATGAGCATTCTTTTTTTTTTAATAAAGAGATGTTTATGATGCTAACAAGCCTCGAAGAAACAACATGAGTTGACAAAATATCAATGTCTACCCCGCACTACTTTGATTTTCACATCAAAAAGTATTACAGTAGAACCACGATTAACCAAACTAATTGTTGTTGATAGGCATCCGAATAATCCAATGTATGAAGAATAATGATGTGTATTTATCAAAAGTAACAAATACATACATAGATATCAACAAAAATCAATGTTTAATAAGAAATTAACATTTCCTTATGTATGTACATATATATTTTCTTAGATTATATCACATGCATATACTAAACTGCAGCATAAATCGTGCAAAAATTCGAATTGTAAGTATATACATACATATAAATTAGTCACAAATAACTGAGGTCCGGATAATCAAGGTTCTACTGTACTTCATAATGGAAATCTATGCAATTTATTTATTGATAGTGAAATTATTCAAGATTGTTATATTACAGTTATCCACTGTGTGAACGAATATACTAAAATTTATTAATCAGCAATTACTTAATTTTTCTAATGAAGGTTCATTTCTAAATGCTAATTACAATGACAAACCGATCATGTCATATTTGAAGTATGACTTTAATTACATTATTGTTTTTAAATATTATACATATTTTTAATGCTATTATAAATAAATAATTTATAATTTACCATTATATAAATGTGTATAATGGTTGACACTAATAAATGTGTGCATCATGAGTGTTACCGTATTACTAATAAACATTATTCAAAATTGTTATTTGATGTATTTATTTTTACTTAAACGCCATCGTAGACAATAGCAAAAAAGTTTTACTTCAATCTATGAGCTTTCTTTTTTAATAAAGCAATGTTTATGAAATAAACAAGCCTCGAAGAAACAACATGTGTTGACTAAATATTGATGTCTACCTTCTATTACTTTGATCGAAAAGTATTACTTCTTCTGCTCAAGGGCCCCAAGTACTAAAATTTTTTTTTTTTAAGGTAAACAAAAAACTATTTGAACTTCAACTTATATATACACAATTTAAATACCATTGAACAAGTTTCAAAGCTTCTTTTAACCCCAGAATATAAAAATCAAGTCAAAAGCACCCGGAGCAAATGTTTCACCACAAAATGCCAAATCATAAGATATAACCCAACTCATATATTAAATTAGCCTTACTTTACAAAAACCACAACTGCTTTATATCAATTACTATTACTATATTATTTTTAACACCGAAACGAGCGTTTTATATCAGATTTATCTAAAATAAGCAAAAATGACATAACCACTCATGACCCAGCTGTCAAGACTCTTTTACAAGATAATAACACAAAGGGCTCGACTCACCTGTTATGTGTAAAGTCTGCCGGATGGAATAATAAATAAATTAAAATGCAAACTGTTGTATAAAACTATACGACAGCAGTTTTAATTAAAATTTTGATGTGCCATTAACTTTTGAGACTTGATAGCTCTTGGTTAAGTAATCAGGGTAAGGTACCAACGTCAGAAAAAATAGTCAAGGACAAAAAAGAAGTGCTATAAGTTTTATGAATATTTATTAATGAGTGGATTTATTTTTATGATAAAAGGATTTTTTTCAAATTATTGATAAAAGATTTTTGTCTAACTTTATTAATTTAAAATATATTTTATTTATTTATGATGGCAGTGAAGTTGGTTAAACAATTTTTCATTAAGTTGGTAATGCATATTGAACTTGTCTTTGCACGTTATCTGTCAAACAAAAACAATTTATTAGTGCTAAATAATATATTAGTGCTAAATAATATTTATTTAATTTTTAAAGTGCATAATGTCAGACGCTAGTGATATTGAAAATGAATTCGATTTTGCATCACAATTTAAAAGCAAGTATTTGAATTTATATATAAACATATATGAGTAGTTAAGTAGATATATGAGTAAGTACTTCTAGGGTGATACATCAAAGGATAAAAAACAAAGATTTATAAATTAATCTTTATAATTTAATGTCATCATCAGTGGATCTATAAAGTAAAAATCGTAAAATTGATATAAACTAGGTAACTACGAGGTTTATAACTTGGCATAGAAACTATAGAATAAAAAACATTATAAATATAACAAAACAATATAAATATATATATATATATTGTTAAACATTTTCACAAGATGACCCGACAGACGTTGCCCTGTACCCACGTCTACAATTCAAAAGTTCCAAATTTTTGGAAATTGGGAGCGGGGTGTGAGAACCGAAAGGGGAAAGAGAAACAGAGAAGAAATTTTTTTTTTTTTTTTTATTATTTTTTTTTTTTTAATTTTTTTTAAAGAAGAAATATGACGAACGAAAGATTCTAAAACTGTATAGAATTACTTTTCATGAAATTAATGATGACTTTGTAACTGTCATGTAAGAGATGAGAGGAATTACGTTTGTTGACACAAGAAGTATTAGGGATATAAGTAAAGACTCAACTATCTTTCTAAGGTCACAATTTTTTTCAATGTAAAGGATGGAGGGATTTGACATGTTACAAGTGTGGCTCAAGTTTATCATATGTTCTGAAAGCATCGTTTTGAATTGATTTGGGTTTCTAGAATTATATATATGTTGATTTACCCTCTTGTTTATATAGTGGGAACTTTCACCAATGTAACAACAGTTATTTAATCTTTTTTTAATTCGACGATTGGGCTGCAAAAATATTGCAAATATATATATATCGTATATATATATATATATATATATATATATATATATATATATATATATATATATAATATATAATACTTTAAAACCATACCACAACAACCACTGTACAAAGTTTTTAAAACCAATACTTGTATGTAATGTAATGTAATTATGTAATATTTATTACCTTTTTCTTATTTCCAGAAGCCCAAGCCCAAATAGAATCCAATCTCAAAAGTTCTATTCTCGATTCAAGTCTAGACGGACCAGATTTGATCCCGTTGAAGCTTGATACAGATTGCAAACCAATTACCAAAGAGACAACCACTGTTGAACCTGTCGAATCCCACAATAATAATTATAACGAAGTGATTAGTATAGAGAGTGATTCAGAAGATGTCAAACCGGAACTGCCAAATGGCAGACGATGTACTAGGTATAAATTTAAAGGGTAATAGAAATATTATTTTATTGATATAATGCTTATTTATTGTTTTAGGAACTCAAGATATAGTAGAACAAGCTTTGATGAAGGGTAAGTTTACAGGTTAGTTCAATTGATGAATGAATTGGTGAATTTTAATATATTTGTTTAATTGTAGACTTTTTTTACAAAATGGTGCACGGACGAGAAATGGAACTCAGAGGAAAAGAACAAGAGGTACTACATATAATTTTCAAAGAAAATTAATTTTTAAATTGTTTTATTCGACATTTAAAGGATATGGTATATTTAAAGGATATAAAAATAAATTATTATGCATTTATACTTTTATTAACTTCTCGTAGGGCAAGTTATAGTAATCGCAAAAAAATCGAAAATAAAAATGTTTATATATCTTTACGCTTTAAAAACCTCTGAACATTTTGGCATACCTTAGAAAAAATGGATGTATGTTTGTGTGTGTCAGTATGTGTGTGCGGATACAAAATTTTCGTCGACGATTTCGGGAATACGGATGAAGCGATTTGAATAATTCAAAAAATATTCGATTCGTATTGATAAGGAGACGTGCTGATTAGTTTTTGGCGAAATCAGGTCTAGTCGTTCCTAAGATATGGGGCAAAAAGTGCCAAAAACGGTAACTCAGTTTTTAAGATAACAGAGCGTCCGATTTGAATAATTCAAAAAACATTTTACTTGTATTAACAAGATGAAGAACTGGTCAAATTTTCATGAAGGCAATTCTAGCGGTTTCGAAAATCTAGTAAAAAAGTAAAAAAAATACCATTTGGCGGTCAAAAATGATCATAAGACATATTCACATCAAATTATCAGATATTTTATAGAGATTTTAACAATAAGTATAATAAGTATAAATTGTAAGTACAATAAGTATAAATTGTTAGACGGGCGGCGCTTACGCGCTTCGATATTTCTTCTCTATGCAGTTAAAGCAGTACGATTGCTTTGAAAAAAAGTCCAGAATTTCCAAAATATTTAAAAATAATTTTTTCTTCAAAAAGTCTTTTCTTTCAAAAAGTAAATTTTTGTCAAAAATTTATAGTTTCTCAAAAACCTAATTTTTTTAGAGTAAACTTTTTTCAAAAATGTTAATCTTTTTAAAAAAAAAAATATTTCTGGTACGGGAAGTTCCAGCAATTCGCCTTAAGGCACGAAGCCATGCGGCCCACTAGTTTAATTATTTTTTCATTGAAAAAACACTTTTTATAACTAAACATTTTTTAAATCAAACACTCAACGAATATCATAAAGTACTAATCCTCCCATCCCATGTACCCAAACCGTTGAATAAAATAATTTAAAATTTTAAGACAAGTTGCTGGAACTGCCCAAAAAAAAAAATTCTTGAGAATATTGAAAAAAACTAGTGATGTATGGCATCGTGTCTTAAGAGAAATTGCTGCAACTTCTAATATTTGAATTCAATTTATATAATATTTAGAAATATTAGAAGTTCCAGCAATTTTCCTTAAGGCATGATGCCATACACCACTAGTTTCTTTCAAAGTTCAAATTATTTATTTGAAGTATGTAAGTAATTTTTAGAACTTTAGCTAGAACTAGAATTAAAATCCGAATAATTTTTCGATATTCAAAAAAATTGTAATACAATTTTTTTCCCCAAAAGCAATCGTTTTGTCAACACAAGTAGAAAGTTTTTTGAATAATTCAAATCGGATGCTTAGTTCTCTCAAAAACTTAATTTTTGCACATTTAGCTTCATATCTCCGAAACGGCTGCACCTGCCTTCGCCAAAATCTAATAACTACCTCTGCCCATTATTACAAATTGAATATTTTTTTGATTCATTAAAATCGGATGCTTAGTTCTCTCAAAAACTGTAATTTCTTGCACATTTAGCTCTATATCTCCGAAACGGCTGGACCTGCCTTCGCCAAATTTAATCACCACTTCTCCTTATAATTACGAATTGAATATTTTTGGGATCATTCGAATCGGATACTTCTCTCAGAAACTCGATTTTTATTTTCTGCACTCTTTGCTCCGTATCTCCGAAACGGCTGGACCTGCCTTTGCCAAAAACTAATCTACTTATTATTGAAATCTATATAAAGTATTTTATAATTTGATTTGCATATGCCTTATAATTATTTTTGACCGTCAAATGGCTTTTTTTGAACTCCTAAACTGCTGAACCTGCCTTCCTAAAAATTTAATTAATTTTTTTCATCAATACATAGAGATGTTTTTTCAATCATACAAATAGGACGCTTTGTTCCCTCAAAAACTGAATTGCACTATTTGCCTCGTATTTTCGAAACAGCTGGATCTGCCTTTGCCAAAAACTAATCAGTTGGTCTCCCCAACGATAGAAATCGAATGTTTTCTTGAATCATTCAAATTAGACATATTAGACATTTTCCTGAATCATTCAATGTGTATACACACATTCATACATCAATTCTCTCTAAGGCATGCCAAATAGTATGATCATACATCATTTTTTTTCTAAGATATGGTTCAGAAGGCATTGAGACAAAAAAAAGTATATAAAAATATATAAGTATAAGTAAAAGTATATAAAAATTTCATGCATCTTATGTTTAATATCTATATATATATATATATATATATATATATATTTATTTATTTATTTATTTTACTTATTTATTTCATTTTACCCAGGTGCCAGAAATAAATCTCAAAACAAAGTTCAAGTTGCAAATAACCGTCCAGCCATAACAGTAAGTTCTCGAGTCAAAATCTTTATATCACAATACAATGTAAACTATATTAATTGTATATTTGCAGGTATTCTCAGATTCAGAAGGTGAATGCAACTTAAGTCAATTAGATAAGTCTCAGGAAATCGAAGAAGATTTAAATTACGAACAAACTGTTTTAATCAAATGGATATTTGTGAAAAATTATCGAGTTCCTTTGAGACGGGTAAGAAAAGTTATATAAGAATAATATGTAGTAATAAATAGTGGGGTGTATGGCATCGCGCCTTAAGGCAAATTGCTGGAACTTCCCGTACCGTAACGAAATGTTCGAGGAATACTGAATGTTTTCAAATAGATTATTATAAATATTGTAACATTGTCTAATATTTATAAGAAGTATATAAACTGAACTGCAAATTTAAAATTATTTGTTTAAGTTATATTAGAACTTTAGTCAGAATAAAAATGAAATCTGAATTATTTTCGATATACAAGAATAATAAAAAATACAATTTTTTTTCCAAAATCAATTCGTTTGTTGAGACAAGCAGAAAGTTGTTTGAATCATTTAAATCGGACACTTAGTTCTCTCAAAAACTGCCATTTTTTACATATTTAGCTCCGTATCTTCGAAATGGCTCGGCCTGCCTTTGCCAAAAACTAATAGACGCTTCTCCCAATCATTACTAATTGAATGTTTTTAGATCATTCAAATCGGATACTCCGTTCTCTCAAAAAGTCGATTTCTATTTTCTGCACTCTTTGCTCCGTATCTCCGAAACGGCTGGACCTGCCTTCGCCAAAAACTAATCAGCTCTTTTCCCTATCAATAGGAATCGAATGTTTTTTGAACCATTCAAATCGGTTGATCCGTGCGCCCGAAAACGTGACTGGAAATTTGTATCCATACATACACACACACACACATACACACACATCCATTTTTTCTGAGGTATGCCAAAACGTTCAGAAACTTTCAAAACATCGAGAAATGTAAAAATTTTCAATTTCGATTTTCGGCCCATTACAATAACTTACCCTACGGGAAGTTAATAAATAGCCTGAAGGCAGGTTTATTTATAGTGTAAGAGCTTAAATCAATGATTTTCTTCTCTTGTTTATTATTATCATTATCATTATTAGCATCCTGAAGAAGAAGTTTGTTTTCGCCAGAAAACCAATTTGCTAATTATGTTTTATCAACATTTCAAGTCATGAGACAATTTTTGGAAAAAGTATGTGTAAGGATACGTGAGCCGACCCCTCGTCGACATTTTTTTTAAAAACTATAAAAATTATTTAAAATTGAATTAATCATTATCAGATTAACTTGATATACTTATAAATCACTCATAAATTAATACATTGATTTCTTACTGATTAAGTCTGTTATTTAAACATGTGTGGAAGTTCATGCAACTTACCTTAATGGCAAAGTGGCACTTACAAGTAGTAATTCTATGCATTTCCTCTCCAAACTTGTGCTTCCATGCTACATCATAAATCAACTGCATTCTTCTTCTACCTAGTCCTTGTAGTCCTTCTATGTTACCTTCAACGACGTCGTCCAGAAGGCATTCTTTTGGATTTGGATTTTGGAATATGGATCCAATCCAGTATCCTTTTCTTTTCGTGATCATCAGTAGAGTTCTTCCTTCTTAGTTAACTAGTAATATAATACAGCACATTTATTTGTTTCTTTAATGATTTTTTATTTTTAGTTTCAAAAACTCACTTTTTTGCAAAAAGAATTGGCAACTTTTGAAAATGTCAAAGCTGATGGTATCAAATTATTGTTGAATGGAAAAGAATTGGATCCCAATGAGTGTTTGCATTCTTTAAACATCACACCAAAGGACATCATAGGTAAGGGAGAAACAAAGCGGTGGTAACAAGATTTATACTCAAATAATTTCCATTACCTTTCCGTTTCCAGATGCAATACCGGTAGCTGAATACTGCACATCAATGACAAGTACTGTTAGCAGCACCCCTTCTTCAAACTCATTGTTAAAATTCAAAATTCAGATCAAGAACGAGAAGAGACCATTGTTTGTTGAAATCAAACCTTCAGATACCTTCAAGGTTCTCTTTGGCAAAGTTAGCGAAGAAGTGGGCAATGTTCCATTGAGCAAGATGCGTTTTAAATTTGATGGAGACTTGTTGGACGCCAAAAAGACTGCGGATGAACAAGATCTGGAAGGGGGAGAGTGCTTGGATTTGGAAATTATTGACAGATAAGAAGGATGATTGTGATATGAAAGTGTTGATTCTGTAAAAGTAATAAGATGGCCATATATATATAATATTTTTTAGATTTATTTGATATTTTTTTTGAAGAATATAACTTTTTTCAATAAATTTTATATATACATCACTGTTTAATATTGAGTTTTTCTTATAAATTAGTCATTTTATTAAAATTGGAATTGAACTAGTGGGGTGTATGGCATCGTGCCCTAAGGCAAATTGCTGGAACTACCCATACCGTAATGAAATGTTTGAAGAATACTGAATGTTTTCAAATAGATTATTATAAATATTGTAACATTGTCTAATATTTATAAGATTTATATAAATTGAATTTCAAAGTTAAAATTATTTGTTTAAAGTATATTAGAACTTTAGTCAAAATTAAAAATAAAATCTCAATTATTTTCGATATACAAAAAAAAAGATACAATTTTTTTTTTCAAAAATCAATTATTTTGTTAAAACAAGCTGAAAGTTCTTTGAATCATTTAAGTTGGGCGCTTAGTTCTCTCAAAAACTGCCATTTTTTTGCACATTTAGCTCTATATCTTCGAAATGGCTGGGCCTGCCATTGCCAAAAACTAATAATCACTTCTCCCTATCATTACTAATTGAATGTTTTTTAGATCATTCAAATCGGCTGGACCTGCCTTTGCCAAAAACTAATCAGCACATCTCCCTATCAATAGGTTTCGAATGTTTTTTGAACCATTCAAATCGCTTGATCCGTGCGCCCGAAAACGTGGACGAAGAATTGTATCCATACATACATACACACACACATCCATTTTTTTCTGAGGTATGCCAAAACGTTCAGAAACCTTTAAAACGTAAACATATGCAAAAATTTTCAATTTCGATTTTCGGCCCATTACAATAACTTACCCTACGGGAAGTTAAAAAGTATATTTTTTTCAAATGATAAAGATTTATAATACAACTGCTTATCTTATGCCTATAATATTTTAGTATGTTACATCAGACTATGAACTCTATTGTAGTACAAAATTATTAAATTTTGAAATTATAAGGTTCTAGAGCCTCCCCCTAATGGCTGTTTTCGTGGGGACAAGAGCCAAAATTTTTATAAAATAATTGAGGACTTTATGTTTGGCTCTAACAAATCGTTTTCAGTTAATTTGTACCAAATAGTAATTGCATACAAAGTCATATTTGATACAACAATCTATTGCAAATATTTTATTTAATTATTTGTGTTTACAAAAATATTAGAATTTCTGCAAAACAAAATGTTAATAAGAATCGTGAATTATTGTGTCATGGAATTTTAAAAAATGATGATTTTAGAAGAAATATTATATAAACATTATATAGCCACACAATATGAGTAATATAATTATTAAAGAGCAACAGATAGATTGAAGTTTTAGTCGGCATTATACCCAAGCAGTATTGAGTCTGACATACCCAGACAAATGACCTAGTTTGTTATGCAGAGACGCATTTTCTTCACCAATAAAAAAAAACACACACACAAATATGCTTCTTTCAAATTTGGTGTCATTCGATTCAGAATGACCTGAAACGTCGAAAAAACAGAATTAGCAAATAAGATATTTTTGCAAAAACAAACTTCTTCTGAAAGTTTAAAATAGGAAGTGGTTGAAATTGGTTTTTTAGTCAACTCATATTATTCTTCCAAGACAAATTTTAATGCTTACGATATATATAAATTTGTGAGACTCGAACATGCCGCCACGTTTTGGAAAAACAATGGGAAATTAATTTGCATGAATTTTCAACATTGCTTCATGTAGTTATGGTATTATGGTAAAGTTATAATAAAAATGTATAATAATGATTAAGATTAATTAGTTATAATAGTATGTAAAAATGCTTGATTTCTGCATTTATTTTTACATTTAAAAGTCTTGTGATTGTTTATGAATTCACTATTGATTATATTGTCTTTTGGTTATACTCACAAAATTGTTTTAAGGAGCTTATGAAAGAATAGTTCATTGTTCATCACCTTTTCTATTATTGTCTATTGATAACACGCGCAGTTTTATTATTACCAGTCTTAAGGAAAATAGTTTATACATCGGTTTAAAATTATATTAATAATAATCTATTTGAAAATTGATCAAATTAGGGGTAATCTTCCAGTACAATTTTCATTTTCAGAAAATATACAACATTTTTGACTATATATAACAACTATACAACATTATACATACTAATATAACATTTATTATAAAAACACAAATATATCTTCTAGTATCACATATCGAGTATCAAATATCTTCTAGAATCACATAACATAATTAAAATTAAGAATCATACTTCTCTTTGATACAAAATAATGAAAATAATTAAAGTTTTAAATAATTAATAATTGAAGTGTTAAATGAAAAATTATACTACCCTCAATGGTAAGAAATAATAGTAGTAAACATTTATACTTCAGACTCATTCGGATTCTGCATCGACACTTCAATACCAGAGTCTGAAACATCACCTGTAAGAAAAATAAAACTGCTTGAATGCAATTGAATAAAGAATGTTTTATATATTTATCCATATTACTCTTGTAACTTTATGGGAGTGGCATTTTGACTAAACTAAAGTTGCATGAATTCATTTTGAATGTGCAAATATTCGACATGATCAATATCTAATAATTTATGACTCATTAATGATTTTATAATTACTGTTAGTGCACCTTCAGGATCAAGAATGTTTTCATTAATTTTTTTATCTTTACACAATAACGTTTAACTCATAATAAAACATGATGTTGTAAGTTACCAAATGAGAAGTATGTTTAGACAAGAATTCATATCATTTTTTCACTTATATTACTCGATGTTACGTAACATCAACGTTGTTTTCACGTATTGACGTTCACTTATCATTAAAACATACCTAAACGTCTCCGTTTAGGTTCAGTGCCCAACGGTTTCTCTATAATTTCGGGCCTTCCAGGTGGTGTTCTCCTGGACAAAACTTCGCCAGCAGCTGCATCTTCTAGACCAAGAAGGAAATTATTATTATCTTTATCTTTACACTAATGTTACATATGTTACGTGGCGGTTACGTATTTATTACACAATAATTCAATTAATATAAAAATATCCTTATGTACTACTAAGGGGGCGTCCATTAATCACGTGAGGTTTCTAGGGGGAGGGGGGGGGGGTTTGACGAAAAATCAAGAAATATCACGTGGAGAGAGAGGGGTATTGTAAGATATCACGTGTATTTATTTTGTAACTTTCCGTAGGGTAAGTTATGGTAATGGGTCGAAAATCGAAATTGAAAATTTTTACATTTCTCGACGTTTTGAAGGTTTCTGAACATTTTGGCATACCTCAGAAAAAATGGATGTGTGTGTGTATATGTATGTATGTATGGATACAATTTTTCGTCCACGTTTTCGGGCGCACGGATCAACCGATTTGAATGGTTCAAAAAACATTCGATTCCTATTGTTAAGGAGATGTGCTGATTAGTTTTGGCAAAGGCAGGTCCAGCCGTTTCGAAGATACGGAGAGCAAAGAGTGCAGAAAATAGAAATCGAGTTTTTGAGAGAACGGAGCATCCGATTTGAATGTTCTAAAATACATTCAATTAGTAATGATTGGGAGAGAAGTGACATTAGTTTTTGGCAATGGCAGGCCCAGCCATTTCGAAGATACAGAGCTAAATGTACAAAAAATGGCTGTTTTTGAGAGAACTAAGCGTCCAATTTAAATGAATCAAAGAACTTTCAGCTTGTTTTAAAAAATATATTGATTTTGGAAAAAAAATTGTATTTTTTTCTGTATATAGAAAATAATTCAGATTTTATTGTCAATTCTGACTAAAGTTCTAATATACTTTAAACAAATAATTTCAACTTTGCAATTCAGTTTATATAATTCTCATAAATATTAGACAATGTTACAATACTTATAATAATCGATTTGAAAACATTCAGTATTCCTCGAACATTTCGTTACGGTACGGGAAGTTCCAGAAATTGCCTTAAGGCACGAGGCCATACACCACACTAGTTAACTTTTTTTTGAAAAAGTTACAAAAATGTTCAAAAAAAATTCAAATATGTTAGTTTTTCACGAAACTAAAAATACACGTGATGTTTGGTGGGAAAGAGGGGGGTAATTTTGATATCACCTGTATCACCAATGGGGAGGGGGGAGTCCAAAAACCTTAAAAAACTCGCTCACGTATTAATGGAAGCCCCCGCTGTCTAGTTGCTCTATATTTAGGGATCTCTGGGATGTTTCGAGGGCAAGGGGAGTTCACAAACAAAATTAAAATGTTTCGTAACATTTTGATGTTCAATTAATATTAAAACATACCTGAATATCTCAGCTTGATTCTCTTCCCGGCTGCTCTATGTAAATGACGACTGGAATGTTGTAGCAGGAATGGTTTCATCAGCTGCATCTTCTGGAATAAGAAAAAAACTTACTATTCTTTATCATTCACATATATAACAACTGAGGGGCGTCCATTAATCACGTGAGCGAGTTTTTAAGGATTTTTTAACCCCCTCCCTCCCCTTGGTGATCCATGGTGATATTCAAAATTAACCCCCTCCCCCCAAACATTACGTGTATTTTCAG
>NW_020536999.1:90209810-90221730 GCF_003426905.1 Ctenocephalides felis
TATATATATATATATATATATATATATATTTTATAAATTTTCTTTAGGTTCCTGAAAGAAATTCTCCAGCTACCTTAAACCGTTCGAACAAACTTCAATCACCTATGCCGAACTATGCAATATCGAGTAATCAGAGTAATCAGAGTATTGAAAAACTTTTAATGTCTCCAGAAGCAGAAGACTCACCAGGTCAGTTACTCAATGAAAAAAAAAACAATTATAAGCAATATTAAGCATTTATTGGCAGTTTTTTTATTAATACTTACCCTTTTTTGACAAATTTAAACAGTTTATAATTTTTTTAAGCATTTTTTTCCCCCTCTTTTTATCGAAATTAAGTAAATTTCTTGTTTTTAAAATAATGCTCTACTTTTACTTTTATTAATTTTTAAATTTCTAAATCGATATACCAGTTCTAAAACGTCTCTATTTTTTTAAGCAACATCAAGCAATTTTTACTTTCTTTAACAAAGGTATTTTTATTTTTATTAAGCATTATTAAGCAATTTTTTCTTGTTTCAGCAATTTTAAGTAAGTTTTTTTTTAGAGATATTTACTTTTTTGGCAAAATTAATCAGTTTCTGCATTTTGGCAAAATTAAGCAATGTTTACTTTTTCACTAGTAAAGAGCAATTATTATTTCTTATCAATTAATTTGGATCAATTATTACTTCTGTAGCAATATTTAGCAATTTTTTTTAACAGTATAAAGCAATGTTTGGCTTTGGTTAGCAATTTAAGTTTTGTTGAGCAACATCAAGCGATTTTTACTTTCTTTAACAAAATAAAGCTATTTTTTTTTCTTTTTAAGCATTTTTTTTGCTTCAGCAATTTTAAGTGAGTTTTTTTTTAGACATTTTTACTTTTTTAGCAAAATTAATCAGTTTTTGCTTTTTGGCAAAATTAAGCAATGTTTACTTTTTCACTAGTAAAGAGCAATTATTATTTCTTATCAATTAATTTGAAGCAATTATTACTTCTGTAGCAATATTTAGCTTTTTTTTTAACAGTATAAAGCAATGTTTGGCTTTGGTTATCAATTTAAGTTTTTTTCAGCAACATCAAACGATTTTTACTTTTTTTAACATTTTAAGCAAATTTTATTTATTGTTTTAGCAATTTTAAGTGTTTACTTTGTTAGGAAAATTAAGCAGTTCATGCTTTTTTTAGCAACATTAAGCAGCGTTCACTTTTTTTATCAATAAGGAGCAATTATTTATTAGCAATTAATTTGAAGCAATTATTCTGTAGCAATATTTAGCAATTTTACTTTCTTATCAGTTTTTACTCATTGATACTTTTTTTTATGGTATAAAGCTATTTTTGGCTTTGATTAGCAATTTAACTAATTTGGCTTTTTTGCACACTTTATCACGCCTCTACATATTCTCTATTTCTTCTACTAGTTTTACTATATTTTCTATTTACATTTTATTTTATGTAGTATAATTCTACTTTATTTTATTTTGAATCTCTTCAATTCTATTTATCAGGCAATTATAATTAGCTTTTAAGAACATTATATTCATGTTCTACATTTTACATTTTAATGCACTCAAAGTTATACCATTTATTTTATTCAATATACATCAAATAATTTTATGCCAGATTTAATTAAACTTAATATTTTTATTTATTTAACTAAACTTTACATTTTTATAAAGTATTAGAAGACATTTGCATAATGTTATTTGTTTCACTCTAATATATTAGTAAAAAGAGCTTTTTGGGTTTAGTCTATGAATTTTATAGTCTGAATAGTTCAAATTTAATTGTGGAAATACAAACCGTAACTTCTGACTAACTAATTAAAAATCCTTTATTTCCATTTAACAAATTTATTAATAAAATTTATACTTTGTGTATTAGCTTTGTTTTTTATCAAAATTATTAGTTTAAATTATTGATTGTTTTCAGGTATTGTACACAGAATACAGATGAATGCTGCCAATGTTGAAATGGAGGCCACACAACCAGTTAAGAAGACACCTAATCTTTCATTGATTGAAGAAAATACTGAACAAATGTAAGATATATAATAAAAATATTTAAATATACGATAAGTATGTAAACTATGGTCCCTTTTTCATTCTTTTAGGTCAAGCTATGTTTCAACACTTGATTGCAAAAAATCCTCAAACCTCGATTCTCTCAAACACCAACAAACCCCTTCAATTGATTCCACCAACATCGAGCTGCTGCACAATGACTCCTCGAAAGTCCTAGTTATGTCAAAACCGAAAAATTCTACCACCCCGAAATCGAAGGATCTCTCACAGCAGCCCTACATCATCAAGACTGCCTTAAACAAGTTCAAAGGGGAAGACGAACTGAGAAACTGGCTGATGAATTCATCGAAGCAGAATAATAGGAGTTTTGAAGCTTCGCCCAATAAGAAGTTTATGAATAGCAGCAGGAATGACGAGGTGAAGCAAAAGAGTTTCGGGTTTTTGAGTGGACATGTGGAAGATGATGACATGAACGAGAAAAAGAAGTCGTTTAGTGTACCAAGGACACAGGTAATAGAGTTTTGTGATTTTATATATGCTTTTTAGTATTTTATTGTTAACATGTCTTATAGCTTAATATAAGATTTTAAACAAAAAATATCAAAAACTACAAAAAATTCTAAAAAAAGTGTATGCTTATCATGTTGTCCTAACCTAACATGATGCTTTTTTATGTTTTTGGAGCTTTACCTTTACCTTTACCAAATATAGGTAAAGGTAAAGCACCAAATATAGGTAGAGACTAGCTGTAAGTGGAATTCTGTCTTAAGGCAATTAAGGCATCGCGCCCTAAGGCAAATTGCTGGAACTTCCCGTGCCAAAAATTATTATTTTTTTAAAAACAATTAACATTTTTTTAAAAAAATTACTTTGAACAAATAAGATTTTTGAGAAACTGTAAATTGGACGAAAAATTACTTTTTTTTGAAAAAAAAATTTTAAAAAAAAAAATTAAGAAAAAAAAAATTGAGATTTTTTTTTTTTTTTTATTTGTTTTTTGAAAAAAAAGTGTTATCTTTATTTTGACATATTTTGAAAGATCTGAACTTTTTTCTAAAGCAATCGTACTGCTTTAACTGCATAGAGACAAAAAATAAAGCGCGTAAGCGCCGCGTCGCTGTCTGACGGATAAACATTAGTACGGAACCCATAGGAATATAAACAAAATGCATACTTATTGTTAAAATCACTATAAAATATTTTAATAATTTGATGTGCATATGTCTAATGGTCATTTTTGACCGCCGAATGGCATTTTTTTTTACTTTTTTCGTTAGATCTCTGAAACCGCTAGACCTGCCCTTATGAAAAATTGATCAATTCTTCATCTTGTCAATACAAGTAAAATGTTTTTTGAATTATTAAAATCGAACGCTCCGTTCTCCTAAAAACTGAGGTACCGTTTTTGGCACTTTTTGCCCCATATCTTCGGAACGGCTAGACCTGCCTTCGCCAAAAACTAATCAGCACGTCTCCTTATCAATACGAATCGAATGTTTT
The DNA here is from genome assembly GCF_003426905.1 of Ctenocephalides felis. Lineage (NCBI taxonomy): Eukaryota > Metazoa > Arthropoda > Insecta > Siphonaptera > Pulicidae > Ctenocephalides > Ctenocephalides felis. The sequence goes on from NW_020536999.1 coordinate 90,213,320, forward strand.
TTTTGAATTATTCTAATTGCTTCATCCGTATTCCCGAAATCTTCGACGAAAATTTGTATCCGCACACACATACATACACGCACACACACACACATACACACACACACACACATACATACATCCATTTTTTCTAAGGTATGCCAAAATATTCAGAAACCTCTGAAACGTAAAGATAAATAAAAATTTTCATTTTCGATTTTTTTGCGATTACTATAACTTACCCTACGGGAAGTTAAAAAGGTAAATGTACAGCACCAAATATAGGTCGAGTATGTTATGAAAAAGCATCATGTTAGGTTGGGACAACATGATAAGCGCACACTTTTTTTTAGTTATACTTTTAGTATACCCAATGGAAAATATATCTATTTATTAAATGTACATACAGAATGGTGACTTAAGGACAATTTTTACCTTAGAAAATTAGTTATTGCAAATTAAAAAAAATAAACTAGTGGGATGTATGGCATCGTGCCTTAAGGCAAATTGCTGGTACTTCCCGTACCGTAACGAGATGTTCGAGGAATACTGAATGTTTTCAAATAGATTATTATAAATATTGTAACATTGTGTAATATTTATAAGAATTATATAAACTGAATTATTTGTTTAAGTTATATTAGAACTTTAGTCAGAATAAAAATAAAATCTGAATTATTTTCGATGTACAAAAATAACTATAAAAAAAAAAAAAAAAAAATACGATTTTTTTTTCAAAATCAATTATTTTGTTAAGACAAGCAGAAAGTTCTTCGAATCATTTGAATCGGGCGCTTAGTTCTCTCAAAAAACCGCTATTTTACATATTTAGCTCCGTATCTTCGAAATGGCTGGGCCTGCCTTTGCCAAAAACTAATAAACACTTCTCCCAATCATTACTAATTGAATGTTTTTAAGATCATTCAAATCGGATACTCCGTTCTCTCAAAAAGTCGATTTCTATTCTTTGCACTCTTTGCTCCGTATCTCCGAAACGACTGGACCTGTCTTCGCCAAAAACTAATCAGCTCTTTTCCCTATCAATAGAAACCTTCAAAACGTCGAGAAATGTAAAAATTTTCAATTCCGATTTTCGGCCCATTACAATAACTTGCCCTACGGGAAGTTAAATAGATATTAAAAATTTACTTCATTAATTGATTATAGTTTACTCTATTTTATAATGTACCAAATTTTCTTTCATGTTCAGAAAGCTGATGACTCTATGGCTTCAATAATGAATTCACCAGAGGACTCAAGAGCTGACGAGAACTCCCTAATGGGTACTCCTGTTAAATGTGACTCCTTACCAAGTACTCCTCAAGGTATCAGGATGCATGAAGCAGTGAGGAAATGCCCTTTATCATTCTCTAACACAATGTAAGTCTCTTGCAGAAAGTTAAATTGATGTTCTTTTGTGGAATTTTTGAAATATTAATGATTTCATAAAAAAACATAGTTGATGCATAGATTTTGATAAGACTTTTAATATTGGTTCTAGAAATTTTTAAGGACGCAACGTTTGTACTTTGGATATGTTATACTTAAATATGCCTGCAGTCACCGCGAATACTAAAAACGATAATATTTTGCGGAATTTTCAAAATATTAATGATTTCTTAAAATTGCTGTGTAGATTTTAATAAGACCATTAGTGTTGGTTCTAGAAATATTAAAGGACATATCATTTGTACTATAATTTTGTTGTATTGTTGTACTTATCACTACAAATCTTAAAATTGATGAGTTTTTGAACAAAACTTTAAGAAATTATATGGATTACCGATAGCTTCAAATTTTTTTGTTCTTAAAATTGTCACCATCTTTGTATATGAGTTCAAGTGTTAAGACTATCTGCTGCTGCTAGATGGTTTTTGTAGGCTATCTGATGCAATAAGTAGTTTTTGGAAACTATCAGCTGCTGCTGCTAGATCGTTTTTGTTGACTATGTGAGGCAATATGTAGTTCTTGGAGACTATCTGATGTGATTGGTATTTTTGGAAATTATCTTCTGCTCCAATAGGTAGTTTGTGGAGACTATCTGCTGCTGATAGATGGTTTTTGTAGGCTACTGATGCAATAGGTAGTCTTTGGAGACTATTGACAGCTGCTGCTGCTAGATGGTTTCGGTTGACTATCTGATGTAATATGTAGTTCTTGGAGACTATCCAATGCAAAAGATATTTTTGAGAATTATCTACAGCTGCAATAGGTAGTTTGTGGAAGCTATCTGCTGCTGCTAGATGGTTTTTGTAGGCTACTAATGCGATAGGTAGTTTTTGGAGACTCTCTGCTGCTGCTGCTGCTGCTGCTAGATGGTTTGGTTGACTATCTGATGTAATATGTAGTTCTTGGAGACTATCCAATGCAAAAGATATTTTTGAGAATTATCTACAGCTGCAATAGGTAGTTTGTGGAGGCTATCTGCTGCTGCTAGATGGTTTTTGTAGGCTACTAATGCGATAGGTAGTTTTTGGAGACTCTCTGCTGCTGCTGCTGCTGCTAGATGGTTTTGGTTGACTATCTGATGTAATATGTAGTTCTTGGAGACTACCTGATGCAATTGGCATTTTTGGGAATTATCTACCACTGCAATAGTTAGTTCGTGGGGACTATCTGCTGCTGATAGATAGTTTTTGTAGGCTACTAATGCAATAGGTAGTTTTTGAAGACTATCTGCTCCTGTTGCTAGATGGTTTTTGTTGACTATCTGATGTAATATAGTTCTTGGAGACTATCTAATGCAATTGGTATTTTTGGAAATTATCTTCTGCTGCAATAGGTAGTTTGTGGAGACTATCTGTTGCTGACAGATGTTTTTTTGTAGGGTACTGATGCTATAAGTAGTTTTTGGAGGTATTTTTGGGAATTATCTACTACTGCAATAGTTAGTTTGTGGGGACTATCTGTTGCTGATAGATAGTTTTTGTAGGCTACTAATGCAATAGGTAGTTTTTGGAGACTCTCTGCTGCTGCTGCTAGATGGTTTTTGTTGACTATCTGATGTAATATGCAGTTCTTGGAGACTATCTGATGCAATTGGTATTTTTGGAAATTATCTACTGCTGCAAAATAGGTAGTTTATGAAGACTATCTGCTGCTGCTAGATGGTTTTTGTAGGCTACTAATACAACAGGTAGTTTTTGGAGACTATCTGCTGCTGCTAGTAGATGGTTTTTGTTGACTATCTGATGTAATATGTAGTTCTTAGAGACTATCTAATGCAATTGGTATTTTTGGAAATTACCTACTGCTGCAATAGGTAGTTTATGAAGACTATCTGCTGCTGCTAGATGGTTTTTGTAGACTACTGATGCAATAGGTAGTTTTTGGAGACTATCAGCTGCTGCTGCTAGATGGCTTTTGTTGACCATCTGAGGCAATATGTAGTTCTTGGAGACTATCTGATGCAATTGGTATTTTTGGGAATTATCTACTGCTGCCATAGATGGTTTGTGGGGACTATCTGCTGCTGATAGATGTTTTTTGTAGGCTACTAATGCAATAGGTAGTTTTTGAAGACTATCTGCTGCTGCTGCTGCTGCTAGATGGTTTTGGTTGACTATCTGATGTAATTATGTAGTTCTTGGAGACTATCCAATGCATAGATATTTTTGAGAATTATCTACAACTGCAATAGGTAGTTTGTGGAGGCTATCTGCTGCTGCTAGATTTCGTAGACTATCCGATGCATTAGGTAGTTTTGGAAACTATCTGCTGCTGTTGCTGCTAGATGGTTTTGATTGACTATCAGATGCAATTGGTATTTTTGGGAATTATCTACTGCTGCAATAGGTAGTTTGCGGGGACTATCTGCTGCTGCTGCTAGATGGTTTTTGTAGGGTACTTATGCAACAGGTAATTTTTGGAGACTATCCGCTGCTGCTGCTGCTTCTAGATGGTTTTGATTGACTATCTGATGTAATATGTAGTTCTTGGAGACTATCTGATGCAATTGATATTTTTGGAATTATCTACTACTGCAATAGTTAGTTTGTGGGGACTATCTGCTGCTGATAGATAGTTTTTGTAGGCTACTAATGCAATAGGTAGTTTTTGGAGACTATCTGCTGCTGCTGCTGCTGCTAGATGGTTTTGGTTGACTATCTGATGTAATATGTAGTTCTTGGAGGTTATCTGATGCAATTGGTATTTTTGGGAATTATCTACAGCCGCAATAGGTAGTTTATGAAGACTATCTGCTGCTGCTAGATGGTTTTTGTAGGCTACTGATGCAATAGGTAGTTTTTGGAGACTATCTGCTGCTGCTGCTGCTTCTAGATGGTTTTGGTTGACTATCTGATGTAATATGTAGTTCTTGGAGACTATCTGAGGCAATTGGTATTTTTGGGAATTATCTGCTGCTGCAATAAGTAGTTTGTGGGGACTATCTGCTGCTGATAGATGGTTTTGTAGGCTACTAATGCAATAGGTAGTTTTTGGAGACTATCTGCTGCTGCTAGATGGTTTTTGTCGGGCTTACTAATGCAATACTTAATTTTTGGATACTATCTTCTTCAATAAGTAGTTTTTGGGAATTATCTACTACTGCAATAGGTAGTTTTTGGAGACTTTTGATGCTATTGGTATTTTTGGGAATTATCTGCTGCTGCTACTGCTAGTAGTTTTTGTAGACTATCTGATGCAATAGGCAGTTTTTGGAGACTTTATGACATTGTGACAATCTGCTACTGTATTAGGTAGTTTTCAAAGACTATCTGAAGCAATATATAGTTTTTAGGGACTACCAGCTGCAATAGGTAGTCCTTAGACCATCTGCTACAATAACTTTACACTTTGTTTATTAAATTAACACTTTGTTAATTATTTATGTCTACTTTCCTGAGTGTTGAAAATGTATCATAACCTGGTTGGAAGTCGCATCAGAAGTTTCACTTCTAAAAATACATAAGATAAACCTACGTCCATTACAATTTTATGATAACATCAAACATTGGTCCACTTAGACATAGTTATCTAACATGTAACATCTAACATTGTTCTTAAAATTATGACACCATCTTTGCATTTAAGTTTGTTTTAAGATTTTTCTAATAACAATGTAATAATTCAAATATCTTATATCTAAATATATTTACCTTATTTTTTTTCCAGGACTGGTCCTAATATCTCGAAATCAATGAAGAACACCCTCCACATATCAGCTCGACAAGATGAGCACAGCAACAAATGGTCTTCAGCAGAAGAAGAGTGCTCTGCAGACACTTTTGAGATCATGGAACACAAGCGAGAGAACGATAAGAGTTATGCTTCTGCCATCGTGGATAAACATTTGGGCAGAGACATCATTGATCCTTTTAATTCGGAATTGTTGGAGGCATTTTTAAACAGGATGGGATTTCCGGAGAGAGATGATGATAAATATGTATCTGTTAACAATGTGGGACAACCTAAGAGCTCTACTAGTTATTGGGTGGGGCCTAAGGGCTACTCAATTGATAAGGAGTTGGGGAAAGGAGCCTTTGGATCCATTTATAGGTAAATTATAAATGGTCATATATATTGATATTTATGCTAACTTATATTGATTTTTTTTTGTGTTTAGGGCATTTGATCAACAAACAAATGAGACTGTGGTATTGAAATATCAAAAGCCTGCAAGGATCTGGGAGTATTATATCTGTAGAGAGATTAGGAAAAGAATTATTAATACTGATATGGTAAGTTTGAAATATTATCAACAAGAAGGTTATCTGAATTTTTATCATTGTCTATTTCTTTTCTTCCAGTTGCCAGGATACATGCACGTATCTCTTGCCTTGGTCAGTCGATCAGCAAGCATTCTGGTGTCAGAGCTAGGAAAACATGGTAGCCTTCTAAACTGTTCCAATAAAGTCAGGCTGAAGACTTGCAAACCTCTCAATGAATTGGTTGTGATGTTCTTTGCTTCTCAGCTGCTATCACTGGTGCACTATTTACATAAAGCTGATATTATACATGGAGACATCAAGCCAGATAATATTTTAGTTATGGATGTACCTACTCAAACAACACACATTCCATGTCTACAGTTTATTGATTTTGGCTGTGCTATTGATATGAGCCTTTTTCCTAAAGGCACGGAATTCAAAACGGTAAGAGTAAATAGTTTATAATAAGGAAATGGAAACAAATACTAATTTTTAGTGAAATTATCTGTACCAGTGGTAGTTTTTGGTAGATCTGCTTCTGCTAGATGGTTTTTGTAAGCTACTGATGGAATAGGTAGTTTTTGGAGACTATTTGCTGCTGCCGCTAGATGGTTTTTGTAGACTATCTGATGCAATAGGTAGTTCTTGGAGACTATCTGATGTAATGGGTATTTTTGGGAATTATCTACTGCTGCAACAGGTAGTTTGTGGAGACTATCTGTTACTGACAGATGATTTTTGTAGACTCTCTGATGCAAGAGCTAGTTTGTGCAGGCTATCTACTGCTGCTGGATAGTTTTTGTAAGTTACTAATGCAATAGGTAGTTTTCGGAGACTATCTCCTGCTGCTTCTAGATGGTTTTTGCAGACTATCTGATGCAATAGGTATTTTTTGGAGACTATCTGGTGCAATTGGTATTTTTGGGAATAATCTACTGCTGCAGTAGGTAGCTTGTGGAGACTCTCTGCTGCTGCTAGATGTTTTTTGTAGACTACTGATCCAATAGGTAGTTTTTGGATACTATCTGCTGCTGCTGCTAGATGGTTTTTTGCAGACTATCTGATGCAATAGGTAGTTCTTGGAGACTATCTGATGCAATTGGTAATTTTGTGTATTCTCTGCTGCTGCAACAGGTAGTTTTTGGAGACCATCTGCTGCTACTAGATGGTTTTTGTAGGCTACTTATGCAATAAGTAGTTGTCGTAGATGTCTGCTATTGCTGCTAGATTGTTTTTGTAGACTATCTGATGCAATATATGGTTTTAGTAGACTATCAGCCACTGCTAGATCGTTTTTGTACACTATCTGATGCAATAGGTAGTTTTTGGAGACAACCTGCTACTGCTGCTAGATGGTTTTTGTTGACTGTCTGATGCAATACATAGTTATTGGAGACTATCTGATGCAATTGGTATTTTTGGAGATTATCTACTGCTGCAATATGTAGTTTATAGTGACAGTCTGCTGCTGCTAGATGGTTTTTGTTGACTATATGATGCAATATACTGTTCTTGGAGACTATCTGATACAATTGGTATTTTTTGTGAATTATCTACTCCTGCAATATGTAGTTTATGGTGTTAGTCTGCTGCTGCTAGATGCTTTTTGTAGGCTACTGATGCAATAGGTGGTTTTTGGAGACCATATGCTGCTACTAGCTGGTTTTTGCGGACTATCTGATGCAATATGTAGTTCTTGGAGACTATCTGATGCAATTGGTATTTTTGGGAATTATCTACTCCTGCAATATGTAGTTTATGGTGTTAGTCTGCTGCTGCTAGATGCTTTTTGTAGGCTACTGATGCAATAGGTGGTTTTTGGAGACCATATGCTGCTACTAGCTGGTTTTTGCGGACTATCTGATGCAATATGTAGTTCTTGGAGACTATCTGATGCAATTGGTATTTTTGGGAATTATCTACTCCTGCAATATGTAGTTTATGGTGACAGTTTGCTGCTGCTAGATGGTTTTTGTAGGCTACTGATGCAATAGGTAGTTTTTGGAGACTATCTGCTGCTGCTAGATAGTTTTTGTTGACTATCTGTTGCAATATGTAGTTCTTGGAGACTAAATGATGCAATTGGTATTTTTGAGAATTATCTACTGCTGCAACAGGTAGTTTGTGGAGACCATTTGCTGCTGCAGCTAGGTTTTTGTAGGCTATATGTTGCAATAGTTAGTTTTCGGAGACTATCTGCTTCTAAACAAGTAGATTTTGGGGATTATTTGCTGCTGCAATGTGTAGTTTTTGGAGACTATCTGCTGCTGCAATAAGTAGTTTTTGGGGATTATTTGTTGCTGCAATATTTAGTTTTGAGATTAGCTAAAGATGCAATGAGTGGTTTCTGGTGACCATCTGCTGCTGCAATGTTTAGTTTTTGGAGGTTATCTGTTGCTGAAATAAATAGTTTGTAGATATTATTTGCTGCTGCAATATGTAGTTTTTTGAAATTATCTGCTGCTGAAATTAAGTAGTTTTTGGTGATTATTTCCTGCTGCAGTATGTAGTTTTTGGAGACTAACTACTGCTGCAATAAGTAGTTTTTGGGGATAATCTGCTGCTGCAATAAGTAGTTTTTGGGGATGATTTGCTGCTGCAATATGTAGTTTTTGGAGACTATTTGCTGCTGCAATAAGTAGTTCTTGGTACTTATTTGCTGCCGCAACATATAGTTTTTAAGGGTTATTTGCTGTTGATATTTGTAGTTTTTGGAGACTATCTGCTGCTGCAATATGTAGTTTGTAGATATTATTTGCTGCTGCAATGTGTAGTTTTTGG